>NW_027665328.1:0-1000 GCF_963924005.1 Protomyctophum bolini | reverse complement strand
CTGCCTCTCCGCCCCCAAAGAAAACCCTGACACAGCAAACACACAACTCCAAACACACAACTCCAAACACACAACTCCAAACACACAACTCCATACACACAACTCCATACACACAACTCCAAACACACAACTCCATACACACAACTCCATACACACAACTCCAAACACACAACTCCATACACACAACTCCATACACACAACTCCATACACACAACTCCATACACACAACTCCAAACACACAACTCCATACACACAACTCCATACACACAACTCCAAACACACAACTCCATACACACAACTCCATACACACAACTCCAAACACACAACTCCAAACACACAACTCCATACACACAACTCCATACACACAACTCCAAACACACAACTCCAAACACACAACTCCAAACACACAACTCCATACACACAACTCCAAACACACAACTCCATACACACAACTCCCAACACACAACTCCAAACACACAACTCCAAACACACAACTCCAAACACACAACTCCATACACACAACTCCAAACACACAACTCCATATACTCCCATATATTGGCCCTCATTTAGTTTATTTATTTTAATAATTATTTGGCTCTGTATAGTAGCCCTTTCCCCCCCCCCCTGCTTTCTAAATCTGAAAGTAATCTCTCTTCATCCAACTTCATACATTTATCTTGGAACATAACATTTTGTCATATGTTCAAAATAAAACCCAGTGTTTCCTTTCTTTATATCGCATGGTTTGAACACTTTGACAGATTTCTAATCACACAATGATCGCAGGAGGCCCACATTTGAATCACGTGTTGTATTAACAACTCTCTCTTGGTTTCGGCAGCACATTTTGATTTTAGTTTTAAAGTCATAGTCTCTTCAATTCATTTAATTTATAGTTTTAGTCACAGTTGTAAACGCGGTGAAGCGCTCCTTTAGTTTTAGCGACATCACGTCTGACAACTATAGTATCACGTCCAGACGGGGGCGCTGTGACCCCGGG
>NW_027665329.1:0-22151 GCF_963924005.1 Protomyctophum bolini | reverse complement strand
GTATAGCTCCGAACTGGAGCCGGCTATTATAATAAACATGAGGACCGTATATATTACAAAGCCCAAGCCCAAGGACGTTGTTGTTGTTGTTGTTGTTAAGAGTTAGTTATATCTATCCGTCTATATATCTATAAATGCACCAAGTGTCTGTCTGTCTGTCTGTCTGTCTGTCTGTCTGTCTGTCTGTCTGTGTAATCCACGTAACTCGAGAGCCGCTCGCGCCACAGACTTCAAATTCGACACACGCGTTCCATATATGGAGCTATGGCCTGTTCTGACAGCATTCTGACGTTCCCACTATGCCTGACAAAGAACTCCAATTACAGCCAATTACATATTAGTTTTGGGGGTCCTTGACATGTTCGAGAACACATAGGACTTTCAGAAAACTGTCAGGATTTGGAAGGCATTCGTAGAATCGTCCCCGGGGTCTAAACGAGGCCTTTCACCCATTCTGACCTGAGATCAGATTCTAAAAATGTCTTTCTATACATCCCTTGACTTTTCCATTCTGACCTGAGATCAGATTCTAAAAATGTCTTTCTACATCCCGACAGTTTTCCATTCTGACCTGAGATCAGATTCTAAAAATGTCTTTCTATACATCCCGACAGTTTTCCATTCTGACCTGAGATCAGATTCTAAAAATGTCTTTCTATACATCCCGACAGATTTCCATTCTGACCTGAGATCAGATTCTAAAAATGTCTTTCTACATCCCGACAGTTTTCCATTCTGACCTGAGATCAGATTCTAAAAATGTCTTTCTATACATCCCCGACAGATTTCCATTCTGACCTGAGATCAGATTCTAAAAATGTCTTTCTACATCCCGACAGTTTTCCATTCTGACCTGAGATCAGATTCTAAAAATGTCTTTCTATACATCCCGACAGTTTTCCATTCTGACCTGAGATCAGATTCTAAAAATGTCTTTCTACATCCCGACAGTTTTCCATTCTGACCTGAGATCAGATTCTAAAAATGTCTTTCTATACATCCCGACAGTTTTCCATTCTGACCTGAGATCAGATTCTAAAAATGTCTTTCTATACATCCCGACAGATTTCCATTCTGACCTGAGATCAGATTCTAAAAATGTCTTTCTACATCCCCGACAGTTTTCCATTCTGACCTGAGATCAGATTCTAAAAATGTCTTTCTATACATCCCGACAGATTTCCATTCTGACCTGAGATCAGATTCTAAAAATGTCTTTCTACATCCCCGACTGTTTTCCATTCTGACCTGAGATCAGATTCTAAAAATGTCTTTCTATACATCCCGACAGTTTTCCATTCTGACCTGAGATCAGATTCTAAAAATGTCTTTCTACATCCCGACAGTTTTCCATTCTGACCTGAGATCAGATTCTAAAAATGTCTTTCTACATCCCGACAGTTTTCCATTCTGACCTGAGATCAGATTCTAAAAATGTCTTTCTACACATCCCGACAGATTTCCATTCTCTGACCTGACCTGAGATCAGGTGGGTCAACGTGTGGCCTTGTGAGGCAGCATGATGTACACTACTAGTACACCCCCTGAAATGATCCACATCCAAAAGCTCACAATGTGTCGGGAGAGAGACTCGTTACGAGCGTGGCTTCTTTTTTCTTCTTTTTTTTAGGCGAAATAGGCAAAGAAAAATAAGCAAAAAAAAGGATTTGGGGCGTCTCCCTTCCTGTTGAAGACGCCATGACCCTAATATATACACTTTAGTTGACCGAGGTCCCACAGGGTTCTATACTAGACCCCGGCCATGTTTTTTTTATACACTCTACACTGAAACCATTGTCTGCAGAACGTTCGACCCCAGAGCAGACCGAGGGACGCCAAATTGTGGGGTTCATCTGGTCAACGGGTCCATTTGAACCATTTCCCACTGAGGCTGTGAATGGAGCTTCGCTTACACTTACAGCAGCAGCGCTTTGCATCGCTCGGTGGTGATTGGTGAATATCAGGGGCCTGAATGGATCCGATTGGGTCCGTGATATAATGCATTATCTAACTGTGCTTACTGCAGGTCCATTAACATGAATCACTGATCTACAATATACTGGATGTACAGACAGACAGAGAGACAGACGGTAGGACAGCTGAGAGGGAGACAGTGTGGGAGAGACAGACGGTAGGACAGCCGAGAGGGAGACAGTGTGGGAGAGACAGACAGTAGGACAGCCGAGAGGGAGACAGTGTGGGAGAGGCAGACAGTAGGACAGCTGAGAGGGAGACAGTGTGGGAGAGACAGACAGTAGGACAGCTGAGAGACAGACAGTGTAGGAGAGACAGACTGTAGGACAGCGGAGAGGGAGACAGTGTAGGAGAGACAGACAGTAGGACAGCTGAGAGGGAGACAGTGTAGGACAGACAGTAAGAGAGAACAGGAAGAGTCTTGACCGCTATGTCATCACATTACAGATGGTTCTATTTTAAACCACAAGAAAGAGTGTAGACTGTGCGTGTGTGTGTGTGTGTGTGTGTGTGTGTGTGTGTGTGTGTGTGTGTGTGTGTGCGCACGCACGCACACGTGTGCGTGTGTGCGTGTGTGCGTGCGTGCGTGCGTGCGTGCGTGAGCTAGGTCTTCCTGTTAACTTCCACTCCAAACAGTAAAACCACAACTTTCCCAGAGGCACTAGAGTGAAAAAACAACATGGCTCTCCTGACTTCCTGTGTCTGCTACTAAACTTACAATTTAGGCATTGAGCAGAAGCTCTTCTCCACACGCTGGCAGATGACACTGAGCAGCATGAGTCAGCAGAATGACACGGTTGAATGATTTTTTTGCCATCTTCTGATTTGATGTAATCCGGGTTTTGGGCATAGGAGGTTTCCACCCGAGATCAATGCTAATGCTAACATGCAGACGTTAGTCCTCCTTGCTGTTTTCACTAGTTTGGGTCCCGGGCAAACATACATTTTCTATTTTGGGTTTTAACCTATTTTGGACTGAGGTCAATTCTAAAAAATGTCTTTTAAATCCTATCCTATATGTTTCTATGTCGGTGGTGCTCAACCTTTTTCATGTCAAGGACCCCCAGAATCATCTGTATTTGGCTGTCGACCCATCTCAAAATATGTAGTTCCAGGGACCGAACCCCCAGAAGCAAAGATTTGAGTTAAAACGTTATATTATATTCAAAGATTTGCTCCACATTGTCACGATCTTTCAAAATAGCAGATCTACTAAACCTATAACTGAAACTTTATATGGACAGAAATAATTCATAATAAATAGTTCCCCAAAGGTCTTTTTTTGTCTGTAAAGATGAATAAATAAAGGACACCCTTTTCTGTCTTATGCTCCAATGCGTTTCTTTTTGGTGCACAATTACATTTTTCATCTTGCACCGTCACGAGCAGACTGCAACTTCATCAGTGCATCTTATTTATTTTTATTTTTAGACCAAGCAACTTGTTTCTTCTACTGCTTAACATTTGCATGTCATTTAAATTCAAGTTCATTAATGGTGAGAAATCACAGCAAGTTGATTACATGTAGTGCAGAGAGTCGCCCCAATATATAGCCTATACTGTCTGTCGGGTGGAAACCTTTATATACGTCTAAAAACTGTATCTGCTTTTGTGTGACGCTGTAGTGAGAATGGGTGAATATCATGCACATGCATCATGTTTGCGTTTACGCAAACACTCAAAGTTGTCAATGGCATTTGTTTGTGTAGGACAAATTTTGTGCACACACATACACACACACACACCCCCCAAAAGCTGGACATAGGAGGGGCTATAGTGCCCCTCTAAAATGGATTTATGAAGTGAGGGGCGTTCTTATCATCATACATACTTCGTACATCACATTCCGTGCTCAGCCAATCAAATCATCACAAATGTGTTTCCGGCCAATCAATTTTGGCGCCTTCACCTTTCTGCCCTCACTTTTATTTTCAATATGTACTTTGCTCAGCCAATCAAATCATCGCTATGGCGTGATCAGCCAATCATCTGAGAGAGAGAGAGAGAGAGAGACAGTAGGACAGCTGAGAGACCGACAGTAGGACAGCTGTCCTACTGTCTGTCTGTCTCTCAGCAGTAGGAATGCTGAGGAAGAGAGAGAGACAGTGTATAGACAGACAGTAGGATAGCTGTCCTACTGTCTGTCTCTCAGCAGTAGGAATTCTGAGGGAGAGAGAGAGACAGTAGGAATGCTGAGAGAGAGAGAGACAGTGTATAGACAGACAGTAGGACAGTGTATAGACAGACAGTAGGACAGCTGTCCTACTGACTGTCTGTCTCTCAGCAGTAGGAATGCTGACGGAGAGAGAGAGACAGTAGGAATGCTGAGAGAGAGAGAGAGAGAGAGAGAGAGAGAGAGAGAGAGAGAGACAGTGTATAGACAGACAGTAGGACAGCTGTTCTACTCAGCTTGGAAGTTTGTTTTGAGGCCTTTGATTAAGCCCTCGAACCAAAATGTACATGCAATATCAAAATGGCACAATGGACAGCACCTTGCTGTCCATTGTGTCCAAGCACCTTGCTGTCCGAGCCAAAAAACGTGGTCTGTCCAGACATTGGTTAAAGTGTTTAACCGATTCTGATGCTACATTAACTTACTTTGCTGCAACCCCCCCCCCCCCCCCCCTAAAGGAGTGGACCCCTGGGGGTCCCCGGAGCCCACTTTGAGCAAAGTTCATGTCATTAATTTGTCCTATTGGACACTTTCCCTTTTCTTTCTGTCTTTTTATTGACGTTTGTTTTATTAATTGACCACCGGAAACCAAAAAGAAAAACAACCCAGAACAACCGGGTGCTCACAGGAGATATAGAAATGGTTAGAAGGAGTTAAAAGTGAGAAATAAATCTGGTGATTTATTTTCCTCTTTTTAGTTTTTTTTTGAAAAATTCATTCTTCACATAAAGGCCTGTGAACTGGATTAACGGAGGCAGCAGCCAGAAATACCTGAAAACGAGAGCACAGATAAAAACCAAACAAAACAATACGAGACACAACACGGTACACAAGACAAAACAAGAACACACACACACACACACACACACATACACACACAAAAAAAAACACCCAACCACTTGACAGGCAGCCAGATGTAGAGTACAACGCTCACAACACGCCTCACGTGGATCTTTGGACATTTGTTTTCATTTTTTTACACTCATTTTACACTACACAGTTCCAGGGACCACCTGGAACTTCCTCAAAGGGCCACACTGGTGGTCCCCGGACCACTGGTTGAAAAGCCCTGGTTTAGAAACAATGGATCCTCATGTCCATCATCAACGATGTTCTAATATCAGCCAGAAAGATTGTCTAACATTTAGCAGCCATAGGTTTGTTTGCATCTACCCTTTTTTGCAAGGATTTCTGTCAATGAGTTTTCAGCTAGATTCTGCCATGATGCAGACCCCTTCCGTCCAGTTGTGTGAAAGCAGGCTGGCTGCTGCAATACAAAAACCTGTTCCAGTACAAACTAATCTATTCCTAAACTAAGCCATCTCTGCTGGGTCTGGATATGTCCCCCGAAACGGTGGTTCTCAACCTGCTCAGGCCGTAACCCCCCCCCCCCCCCAAAATAATCCTATTTGAACTGGGGACCCCTCCCTCCCTGATAAGCACTTGTTGGAATGTCTTGGTTCCACGGCCACACATTGTGAAAATAGCAGATCTACAATCTAATATAACAATGCTTAAGTTGGTCACGTGCCAAAAGCGGTGGACAGAAACTGGTCGACAGAAACTGCTGTTGCCCCACAGGGGCAGAAACAAGGCCTTTTAACCAGGCTACTTGCACACACTACAACTCGCTTACAATTCGCAAACCTGGCAACACTGCTCTGTGTTCTCATAGGCCCACCAGGCCCGCCCCCACACTACTTTTCAGTCTCACAATCAGCCATCTTGCTTTTTAGGGCCCTCGCAGGATAACAGAAAGAAGGAAGGGGAGAAATTAGTGCTTATCCCTTCTAAATCCCTGTATTTACAAAATAAAACACTCAGCGAATCCCTTAGTTAAATCAACATTGTTCATTGTCACTACTTGGATTGTGCCGAAATATTTACATTACACGTATAGCTTTTGCTATTTTCGCCTGCCAGCCCACCGCCGACTACACACGCCTGCACACACACACACACACACACACACACAGGAATGGCTATACGCCGGCGAGACAGCAGTGCAGCACGTTATAATTTACAGTTTCATTAAATAACTGTCTTTCTCAGCGTGCGCACGTGCGCACACAACATTATTCAAGTGAAATGCGTAACGCCAATATTGGGCTACCAATACACGACGAAATAACTGACAGGAGTGACGGTGCTGTGAGTAAACTGACAACGCTTTCTGACAGAGAGAGAGAGAGAGAGAGAGAGAGAGAGAGAGAGAAAGACAGAAAGACGTGTTAGAGTAACGCGCGCGAGCGAGAGAGAGAGAACGTCAGAGAGAGAGAGAGAGAGAGAGAGAGAGAGGGAGGGGGGGGGGGGGGCATTCTCATAGGCCCACCAGGCCCGCCCCCACACTACTTTTCACACTCTCACAATCAGCCATCTTGCTTTTTAGGGCTCTCGCAGGATAACAGACAGAAGGAAGGGGAGAAATTATTTGCTCACTATTTTGCTTATCACTTCTAAATCCCTGTATTTACAAAATAAAACACTCAGCGAATCCCTTAGTTAAATCAACATTGTTCATTGTCACTACTTGGATTGTGCCGAAATATTTACATTACACGTATAGCTTTTGCTATTTTAGCCTGCCAGCCAATGCCGACTACACACGCCTGCACACACACACACACACACACACACACACACACACACACACACACACACACAGGAATGGCTATACGCCGGCGAGACAGCAGTGCAGCACGTTATAATTTTCAGTTTCATTAAATCACTGTCTTTCTCAGCGTGCGCACGTGCGCACACAACATTATTCAAGTGAAATGCGTAACGCCAATATTGGGCTCATATAGGCTACCAATACACGACGAAATAACTGACAGGAGTGACGGTGCTGTGAGTAAACTGACAACGCTTTCTGACAGAGAGAGAGAGAGAGAGAGAGAGAGAGAAAGACAGAAAGACGTGTTAGAGTAACGCGCGCGAGCGAGAGAGAGAGAGAACGTCAGAGAGAGAGAGAGAGAGAGAGAGAGAGGGAGGGGGGGGGGGGCAACAAGCTAACAGCACATGTGCAGGGCACACTACTGAGTTTAAAAACACAGCTGAAACATGAAGTGGAGTCTGTCAACTCTGTCAACGCAATTTCCTTCTTCCCATATTGCGCTGCAATGTAACTAGGATTCGCCGGCCGAAGGCCGGCGAAATTCTAGTCTTAAACAAGACAATTTACTGTAGCTGTTTGACCAGTTTTAATGATATTGTTTGTTGATTTTTGATGCAGTAATTTTGCTTTCATCGATTTATTGATTTATTTTTTGAGGTATTATTAACATGGTGGACCTTAACGGGTCCATTTGGTTCCATTTCTACACTCTCAGAGTTAAATTAACTTTGATTTTACAATATACATTGGGGTCCCAGAGATAGAAATGCCATTACATGGGGGACCTAATTATAATTATAGGTCAAACCTGGGGGTCCTTGAAATGGTTGAGAATCACTGCTAAGGGGGCCGTGAAAACCTTCTCTTTTGGGGGTCCTTCGCATTATATTAGTAGTATTAGTAGTATTATAATAGTATCATTTTGGGTGTCCTTGACATGAAAAAGTTTGGGAACCCCTGATTTGGGACACACACTAATAATACTAATATCATTTTGGGGGACACATTGATACTAATATCATTTTGGGGGACACATTGATACTAATAATCATTTTGGGGGACACATTGGGACACTTTCTCTTTCTCCACACCAGTACACGCAGCAGCAGCTCCTCCACACTGTGACCTCCAGTCATGTGACCACGTGTCGCACAGCCGCGCATACTTTCTGATCCCCAGGGAGGCGGGGCCTAATTTAGATCCACTGTCGGTAGGCCTTTGAGGGTGTGTGTGTGTGTGTGTGTGTGTTGGGGTCAGGGTCAGGGTGGGGCAGGATTCTTTCTGAGGGGTTGGGTTTCGTTTAGGCTGATATGAGGGGCGTGTGCGCGTGTGTGTGTGTGTGTGTGTGTGTGTGTGCGCGCGCATTACAGTTATATAGGTCAGGTATGATCTGTTCTTAGAATTAATTTAGCCAATTTGATCCCCTAGCGTCCCGATAGTTACAGTGGGGACGGCGAACATTCGGGTGAAAACACCCCATCTACAAGTTTTCGCCGAATGGAAAACGGCAGGGGGTCCCGAAACAATACATGGAGCCCTGTGGAGCCCCCCCCCCCAGTCAACTATACAGGTATATATATACTGTATCCTGGAGGGTTTGGTGCGGTATTTCTTTCTTTTAGACCAACACAACCACAAAACCGACATGCTCATTCTGAGGTGTCTGGGGGATTTGAACTCACAACCCTTTCTCTCAGGAAGCACAGAAACAGAGTGCCCGCCTGCCTGCCTGCCTGCCTGCCTGCCTGCCTGCCTGTGCACGCGTGCGTGCGTGTGCGTGTGCGTGCGCGCGTCAGGTCAGACAGAAATAGCCCGTCCAGACATTGAGGTATTTGGCAGCAGATCAGTCCAGGGTGTGTTCCAGAGCAGCGGGACGGACTCCGAGCTGCTTAGAAGAAGAAGAAGGAGGAGAAGAAAAAAAACAGTCCGAGGAGAAGAAACCTTTTGTTGTTTCCAACATTTGCAACTAAACTTCAGCTCCTGCTTCAGTTTTGTGTGCCGTTCTCAAAAGTAACTAAAGACAAGAGAGAGAGAGAGAGAGAGAGAGAGAGAGAGTTGAACCTAATGCGTCCAAACTATCTACAAGCAAATCCGTGGGAGTGTTTTCAGCTCTGCTATTGTTTGGCTAATGAATAAACAATAAGTTGTGGTTTTACAGTAACATGACATCATTAAGGGCTTATCGGGCAGGGAGTATATGTGACGAAGACGTCGTGGCCTGGTTCAGCAACGGGTCACGCCGCGAAAAAAAAAGGCTTGACGAAATCCAGGTCTATAGGGTGGACACCGTGCACACGCCCGCGAGGGCTCGTGGACACCGTGCACACGGCCCCCCAAAGCGAGCTTGCGCACAACAATTTCGCGGTACCGCGCGCCGCCCGCGACAAAACGCTTGTGCTGTCGCCGCAGTCACTGCCCGTCTGTCTGAAAAGGCCTTTAGTATTTTATCGATACCTATTGATGATATAATAACCAAGCTCTCTCTCTCTCTCTCTCTCTCTCTGCTGTGTGTGTGTGTGTGTGTGTGTGTGTCCAACAGAACTGTCTAAGGAGGCGGGATGCCGGCCTGATCAGCCAATTACAGGAGCTGGACCGGCAGATCAGCGACCTACGGTTGGACACGGAGATCTCACATGATCACATGGAGACGGACAGCCGGCCTAGCTCAGGTAACTTCATTGTAACTTTATTGGTCTTGTACTGGTCAGCTCCCAGTACAACAGTATCAGACTGTGGTGTACTGGTCAGCTCCCAGTACAACAGTATCAGACTGTGGTTGTACTGGTCAGCTCCCAGTACAACAGTATCAGACTGTGGTGTACTGGTCAGCTCCCAGTACAACAGTATCAGACTGTGGTGTACTGGTCAGCTCCCAGTACAACAGTATCAGACTGTGGTGTACTGGTCAGCTCCCAGTACAACAGTATCAGACTGTGGTTGTACTGGTCAGCTCCCAGTACAACAGTATCAGACTGTGGTTGTACTGGTCAGCTCCCAGTACAACAGTATCAGACTGTGGTTGTACTGGTCAGCTCCCAGTACAACAGTATCAGACTGTGGTGTACTGGTCAGCTCCCAGTACAACAGTATCAGACTGTGGTTGTACTGGTCAGCTCCCAGTACAACAGTATCAGACTGTGGTTGTACTGGTCAGCTCCCAGTACAACAGTATCAGACTGTGGTTGTACTGGTCAGCTCCCAGTACAACAGTATCAGACTGTGGTTGTACTGGTCAGCTCCCAGTACAACAGTATCAAGACTGTGGTTGTACTGGTCAGCTCCCAGTACAACAGTATCAAGACTGTGGTTGTACTGGTCAGCTTCCAGTGCCCAACAGCAGTATACTGTGGTTGTACTGGGCAGACATTATGTCTAAATATGGCCATGGCTTCAGTGTAAACACTGCATTCCTGCCAACAGCGCTCTTGTTGAAGCTAGCAGACAATGTATGCTCCGTATCAAAGTCGTATGAAAGTGTCACGTGCCAAACGTAAGCTGTGAGCTTGTAGATCGGCTATTTCTGGTGTGTGCCACCATCGTTAGTGTTGATGACGGAAAACCTTTGTCAGCTACCTTTTTTTCACTGAGGAAAACTAAATAATAAGTAAGCTATGATGACTAAAACTAAGACTAAATATATTGACAATTTTGCCAAAAAACCTATACTAGTCTAAAATGTTAGGGAGGGGACTAGTGGAGAAGACATCCAGTACAACTGAGAGAAAGGTCGTTTTATCTTTGGTTGCATGCTGAAAATCTACAAGCCCACAACTCAAGAGAGCTTGCAGATCTGCAATCAAGTGTAAAGTCAGCCATTTACGACGAAGGCCCGCAAAAGTGGCCAAAATCAACCGAGTCGACAAAAATCTCTCTTATGATGATCTAGTCGACTAAAACTAGACTAAAACTAAAACAGTTGACCAACAGTACATGACTGCTCTGGGGTCAGCTGCATAGTGACTGGTATGAGGTCAGTCACAACATAGTGACTGGTCTGAGGTCAGTCACAACATAGTGACTGGTCTCAGACCAGTGACTGTAGTGATGGCGGTGTGGTATTATCATTCCACACCAGGACAAAGCTGATTTCCTCAAGTGAGCCAAGTCAACTAGGAAAGTACACACACACACACACACACACTCACACTCACACTCACACACAGTTCTTTTCCAATTTGTATAAAAGGTTAAAGTCTGCCCGGAGACAAAGGACTGCATGTTCTAACTTCAGATTTGTTGGCTTGAGACAGTATATCTGTCTGTTAGTCTGTTCACTGTCTTCCACTGTGTGTGTGTGTGTGCGCGTGTGTGTGTGTGTGCGCGTGCATGCGCACACATACTGTGCACACACTGTATACCGGGTGGGCCAAGGCCCTCAGCGTCGTGGCCAGACGTTGAAACCTACTGGCCAAAGCCGGAACTGCCAGGTGGCCGACGTATACGAGCACAAGCAAAAACGAGCGCGCAGCTGGGGCAATTTAACTCATCGCGCTCGTTCATGAATCGATTCCGACGCGTTCGCGGCGGTTAGCACTTCCTCGAATCAAGACAAATGCGGGAAGTAGAGCGTTCCGCCGGGCGCTTCAGTTCAAACGCCGATAGGGAGCAGCTTCCATTGAGATGAATAGCTGCTGGGGGCGGGGCAGTCCGCCCTCTAGTTTATATAACTATGGTGGGTGGGCCTCAGACGCCGGCCTCTCTACCCACTACCCACTAAAGCGGCAGTTCTCAAAGTGGGCTCTGGGGACCCCCAGGGGTCCATGAGGGGGTTCCAGGGGACCCCCACAGTGAAATGAGTTAATAATATACAGCGTCGAAATAGGTTTAACCACTTCTTTCCTTCACGTCGGCTATTTGACGATTGTAACAACTCGGATATTGTATGGGAGTCCGTCCCTGGCACAAAGGACGTTCACATGGAGGTTCATGGGACACATCATGCATAATATTAATCTGGGGGTCCTTCAGAGTTCCTTGACATGGAAATGTTTGAGAACCCAGAGCACTAAACCACGGACATAACATATCATGCTCGACCAGCAATAACCATTTCGTCCAAAGATACTGTATGCAAGCATGGGATTGATATTTGCTCTGCTGTTTTCTTTTGCATTTTTTCTTATTTACCCAGGTAGAGGTTGGCTGAGCATGAGTGCTCCTTTTCAGCAAAGGCCTGCTTCATATTCACTTGCGCGCACGCACGCACGCGCGCACACACACACACACACACACAGTCACACACACACACACACACACACACACACACACACACACACACACACACACACACACACACACACACACACCAAAACCTGAGAGCTGCACAGTACAACCCACAGTCGCATGCTGACGGCCACTGGAGCAGTATGGGGGTTCAGTGCCTTGCTCAAGGGCACTTCAGCCGAAATGGGGGAGTGATGAGATTATTGAACCCCAATTAAATGTTAATCTCTCTCTCTCTCTCTCTCTCTCTCTCTCTCTCTAGGTTTCTATGATTTAAGTGATGGAGTTAATGGCTCTCTGTCTAACTCGTCCAACTCTGTGTTCAGCGAGTGTCTGTCCAGCTCTCGCTCCAGTACCGCAGGTGAGAACACGTGCGCGCGCGCACACACACACACACACACACACACACACACACACACACACACACACACTGTGACATCACAGTCCATTGTTTAGAACCAGTTAATGAACTGTAGTTTATATACTGTACTGGTTCCCAAACACTGGGTCGGGACCCATTCGTGGGTCGCGGACACATTTTTATGGGTCCACTTTATTTATTTTTTGGTTTCATTTTTTTTTTAAATGACTACCGGTATTAATTTAAAAAAAATACCCCCCCCCCCCCCAAATAAATTCCAAATGATGAAAATCCATGAATTAGGACACAAACAAAAGGTAGTCCACGAACAGTTTTCATCATAGTTTTAGCGAAATTAACACTGAGAGACACACGCACGCACACACACACACACACACACACACACACACACACACTGATTTACGGCTTGTTTTGAAAGCAGCTTGATGAGGTTTTATTGTCTGCGTGTTGAAGAGGAGGAAGTTTTAAAACCACTTCCTTTTGTTTGGCCGAACAAAAGGTCTATTAACACTTAACACTGTCTCAGATAGGGCAGGGACTATCCAACACAGCCCTGTCTCACATAGGGCTGGAACTAGGGCTGACCTATCTGACTGTACCCTGTACTGACTACATTTCTGTTTGACTGTACCCTGTACTGACTACATTTCTGTTTGACTGTACCCTGTACTGACTACATTTCTGTCTGACTGTACCCTGTACTGACTACATTTCTGTCTGACTGTACCCTGTACTGACTACATTTCTGCCAATAAAGTATCCAGTCAATCAATCAATCAATCAATCAATCAATCAGCATCCCTATTCTGGTTCTAACATACTTGTCTTCTCTCTCTCTCTCTCTCTCTCTCTCTCTCTCTCTCCAGATGAGCTGGTGGGCTACGCAGACTGCGAGGGTCTTCTGGTCTTGGGGATTCCCTACGAGGACCAGCAGAGCTCTTCGGGGACGGTCCGCCGCTCGCTCTCCGCTCCCTATGCCTCGTCCCTGGACCTCCCTCCTCCTCCCCCCACCACCACCACCACCACCACCGTGGACCCCCAGGCGGCGGCGGGGGCGGGGCAGACCGCCAGGTTCCAGTGCGACCTGGTGGCGCGGCACGGCAGCGACGTGTACCGCTACCCCAGTCCCCTCCACGCCGTGGCCGTCCAGAGTCCCATGTTCTTCCAGACGCTCGGCGTCATGTCGTCCCAGGGACACCACCAGGGGCCTCCACAACACGTCCAGGAGGCTTCTCTGGAAGGACCTCCTCCTCCTTCCGTGTCGGCCGCGCCTCAGGTCCGTCAGAGCGCCTCCTGGTCGTCGACGACGACTCCTCCCTCGCCGTCGTGCGTCTCCTCCTCCCAGAGTCCCTCCGGCAGCAAGCGCCTGGAGGGTTATATCTTCGGTCTGCTGCAGAGGAGGTCTCAGCCGGTTCGGCCCAGCAAGCCCAGGACCAGCATCAGCACCGACCCGGGCAAGAGCATCCACAGGCAGGCCAGTCTGTGTGGGAGGCAGCAGCAGGGTCCGGGTCTGGGACAACAGGGCACGTTGAGGGGGTCTGAGCCCTGCAGGACCGGCTGGCAGGCTGGCGCGGTGCCAGCGGGGACGGCGGCGAGCTCGGAGGGAGGGTCTGCGGAGAGTAAAAGAGACGAGCAGGCTTACCGTTCACGGGAACGGACACAAAATGGCTGCTCTGCCAGCAACGGTGACGCGGCACCAAATGGGTGCTCTGTCAACGGTGGAACGCAACAAGCCGGCTACTCTGTCGGCGGCAGTGGACTGAATGGCTACGCTGTGAACAATTGTGACGTTCATGTGAGCAACGACGGCTTGTTGGAAAAGAAAGCCTTGTCTTCTGGTAGCAAAGCCGCCGGGACTCCGACCGGCCATTACAAAGACCTGGGAAGCCCCACGGCAAACTCTTCTCCCAAAGAACTGAAACATTCGTGTTGCCCTTTGACGTCGACCACAGACCCAGACCCTCCCGGTAAGTCTCCCCGGACTGTCAAACCCCAATCGGCCACGCCCAAAAAGAGCCCCAATAAGCCCCTCCCTCTCGCCCCGAACGGGAAAGGCGATAGGTCTCCACCGGAGGAGCTGGTCAGCCTAGGCTCCTCCTCCCAGAGCCAGGACGAGGGCGGGGGAGCGGCGGGAGGTCACATGGTCAGCGGTCAGCACCTTCCCGCCCTGCGGCACGCCGCCAAGCTGCGGAAAGGCGGCGGCGGCGGCGGTAAGAGCCTCAAGACGAGCGCCAAGAAGGGCCAACCAATCAAAGCCAGCCGCCACTGTGAAAACAGCCTGCCCAACAAGTCCGACAGGACTCCCAGAGCCAGAGGAGGCAGCTCCCGGAGGACGCCGCCGCAGTGTGACGAAACGACCGCCCCCCGCCTGCAGCACCAGAAAGTCTCCAAGAGAGGCACCGCTGCCGGCGGCGGCGCACCCGGGTTGTCCTCCGCCTCCAGGTTGAAACGCATCCCGGAGGACCAGGTGTTCCTGGACAAACCCGTCGCCACCTCCACCCTGCTGAGTAACGGCGGCGCAAAGTGTGGCGCGTCGCGGCAGAGCAACCACCACCACCACCACCACCGAGCGCACCCCGGGGGGAGCCACCACCACCAACACCACCACGGCCGCGAGCCGGTGGTCGTCGTGGCCAAGCCCAAGTACAAACGCAGCGACTACAGGCACCTGCGCGCCATCATGGCCGAGGTGCCGTACGACGAGGCCTTCCGCCGCGCCCAACGGAGGCAGAGGAAGGAGCTGCTGGGCCAGAACGCCGCCGCCGTCGCCACCCGCCGCCACCACGACGACGGCAGCAGAGCGGCACTACACCAGTCCCTACGCCTACCCGGCCTCCTCCAGTGGCGGCCGGGCGGCGGCGGGCAGCGACTCGGAATACTCGGCCGAGTGCGCCTCGCTCTTCCACTCCACCATCGTGGACACCAGCGAGGACGAGCGATCCAACTACACCGCCAACCGCTTCGGAGACAGCGAGTCCAGCGAGAGCGAGGAGGGCGAGTTCGAGGGGGACGACGACGACGACGGCAGCACCTCCGTGAGCGACTCGCAGGAGAGCAGAGCGGGAGGCGGAGGAGGAGGAGGGGGGGCCGGCGGCGGCTGGGCCAAGTCGGGGGCGGGGGCGGCGGCGGTGGCAGCGGGGTCCGGGACGCGGGGCACACGGGACTCGACCCCGGCTCTGGTGAAGATCAAAGCCTCTCGGAATCTGAAGAAGAGGATTCTGAGGTTTAAATCGGGCTCTTTGAAACTCATGACCACTGTGTGAAGTGCTATAGTGTTGGCCAACTATAGTTATGGACGTACACGTTGCCGATACCGTCAGCGTTCCGTTTGTAAAAAAAAAAAAAAAAAAAACTAAAACAAAACACCAGTGGGGGGGGGGGGGGGGGGGGGGACATTTTCTTATGTTTTTAATTAAATTGTTGAATTAAACATAAATATCAAACGAGTCTACATTTCCCAAAAGGAAACGCATGCATTTCATCCAGCCTGACCAGCAGCAAACATTAATGATCGGGGGGGGCCAGTGGTCAGTAAATCTGACCCCGGTGGTACCGTTATATATCATTTAATTTATTACCCATCGTAAGATCAACTCGACCCACAGAAGAGCAACTTGTCTTGGATTAATCCGAGTTCGAGTTAAAAGCCCCATCCTGCACTACTATACAGACAGCCCAAAGCAGACGCTCATCTACATTTTATTATTGTGTTGTTTCTTTTTCTCTGTTCTTTTTTTGTTTTTTTCTCCGCGGCGGGTGGGGTTTCCAGTGTGTGTTGTGGAACTCAGGCATAGCCAATCGAATTGGTTCATTGGTTTATGTGCCTATATTGGCTGAACTGACTGAAGCTTTTTGTGTTTCAATTTGTAATGATTATCAGTATTCTACTGTACGTGTTCCACCATTCTAGATCGATGTGTTCTCATGGACCTCTAGTACCGCAGGGTTTTATCTATCTACCAGGACCTCTAGTACAGCTGGTTTTATCTACCTACCAGGACCTCTAGTACGGCTGGTTTTATCTACCTACCAGGACCTCTAGTACGGCAGGTTTTTATCTACCTACCAGGACCTCTAGTACCGCAGGTTTTTATCTACCTACCAGGACCGCTAGTACAGCTGGTTTTATCTACCTACCAGGACCTCTAGTACGGCAGGTTTTTATCTACCTACCAGGACCTCTAGTACAGATGGTTTTATCTACCTACCAGGACCTCTAGTACGGCAGGTTTTTATCTACCTACCAGGACCGCTAGTACTGCTGTTTTTATGTCCTTCCAGGACCTCTAGTGCTGTTGGTTGTATCTCCTACCAAGACCTCTAGTACTGCTGGTTAGGACCTCTAGTACTGCTGGTTTTTATCTACCTACCAGGACCGCTACTAGTACTGCCGGTTTTTATCTCCTACCAGGACCTCTAGTACTGCTGTTTTTATGTCCTTCCAGGACCTCTAGTACTGTTGGTTTTATCTCCTACCAGGACCTCTAGTACGGCTGGTTTTATCTCCTACCGGGACCTCTAGTACTGTTGGTTTTATCTCCTACCAGGACCTCTAGTACTGTTGGTTGTATCTCCTACCAGGACCTCTAGTACTGTTGGTTTTATCTCCTACCAGGACCTCTAGTACGGCTGGTTTTATCTACCTACCAGGACCTCTAGTACGGCTGGTTTTGACAGAGGATCAGGTTTGGGAACCTCCTCCTGTGTTTTAGACTAATCTAAAATGTGCTGAATTGAACTTTTAGGCTGGACAAGAACTGCAGCTCAAAGTGTCCTCAGAGTGGACGCACCGGTTCATCCTGTGCATAACTGTTTACATTCCCAGGGCATGAAAATCATCGTCATCAAAAAAGAAGAAAAAAAAAAAGACAGCTTCTGGGGGAGGGGTATAGTCCCACCCACCCCCCGAGACACTTTCGGCTGTAGTTCTTTCACAGGCTTTTGTCTTCGCGAGATTAAAAGATAAGGCTGGGAACGAGGTTAAAGTGGACTGGACTGATCTAGAGATGTGTGGTGTCTCTACCCTGCACTTTGACACACAAGCGACTCAACAGAGGCCTGTTGTTGTGTTTCTAGCCTTATATTTTGTATATTTATTATTATTATTATTGTGCAACTTTGTGTCCATTGGCTGCAACCAACCACACCCCGACGACAGTATCGATCACAGCCCAAAACGCCATCGCCAAATCAAAAAAAGTTTTTTTTTTTTTTTTCTCCCTTACCTTTTTTTTTTTTTTGTCAAATGGTTCTAATTAAAGTTGTTTTGATGAAAGCTATTTAAAAACTAATATATTTGGGCTGGTACTTATTTGAAGTCCTACTACGCTCCGGTACGTGTTTTGATGAGTTAGGAGGTATTACTGGGAGGCAGGGTGCGCTTGTTTAAGGAGAGACGCTATATCTTCCTGGTCACCGTGGGCGGGCGGAGAGCGGCACAGGTGGAGTTTATTGCAGTAATCAAGTGTATAAAAGTAGTAATGTGGCCTTTTGTTTTGATGCGGAGAGCAGGCTGGTCAGGTGTTTACTGCCAATCTAAGGCCCAGTTCAACCACCTGAACCAGGTTTTATCCTCCATACATCTTTGTTGTGTGATGTGTCGACCTTCATGAATTCTTTGAAGGCAAAATGTAAAGTGCTCGGATTATGTGTAAACTCCACCGAGCATCTCTTAAACCAGTGCAGCCTCTCTCACCAAAACTAAAGCCCAGCTCACAGGTATGATTTGTAATATGTTTTATATTTTTTATTTTGTGGAACCTGTTTCATTCACACCTGGAGCAGGGTTGGGGTCAATTCACCTTGTCATTTTACCCATTTAGAACTGAGGCTGATTTTTTTTTTTTTTTTTTAAAGTCTTCTAAATCTTGAACAGTTTTCTGAAAAACCTATGTGTCTATGTGAGTGGTGCTCAAACCTTTCTCATGTCAAGGACCCCCAGAATTATCTGTATTTGAGTAAAGATTTGAGTTTAATAAAAAACGTTCACTCTGAAGGAATTTATCTTCAAAGATTTCCCCCACATTTTCACGATTTTTCAAAAGAATAGCAGATCTACAAGCTTTGTAGATCTGCTAATTTTTCAATAGCTATAAAGTATGACGTAATAAACAAAAGGGGTTCCCGTCCTGAATGGGTGGAATGGTCCGTTCAAAAGTGCCGAAAGGTGACTAGAACACGCTAAAACCGACGATAAGCCAAGCCACCCAGCTGAACATACCGTTGGTGTACATGTTTCATTGACTTATTTTAAGTTTTAGCCACTCAAACCCATGAACAGGCGTCCCCCGGGGCCCTGTACTAGGTTCGTTCCACACGACCTCTGTTAGCCGAAAATAGCTCTGATCTGCTATTTTCACCTTGATGTTCACTAGTAGGGTTCATGTGGTTTTAAAGACTATACTAGCCGTTTCACATTAAAGACCCCATAGTCAAATACTGTGGTTTTTAAAACATGCTATAAGTTAAGTATTAATGTAGCATCATTCACAATCATTTTAACCATATTGCATACTTCTGTTTTTGTTTTTGTGGAAATCTTTACTTTTTTTTTTTTTTTTTTTTAACACAAATCTTCTCTTTTTGGTTGGCGGCCAAATACTACATCACATGATTCACATCAATAATGGGCCCGGACGCCGGAGTCCTTTTCCTTGCCAGTTTTTAGAAGCGCTGGTTTTTAGAAATGACGCTGAGGTGAATTGAGCGTAACCCTGGAGACCGGCAGCCAGAGAGAGCTGTGAACCACATGTACAGAATTATGATGTGTGTGTGTGTGTGTGTGTGTGTGTGTGTGTGTGTGTGTGTGTGTGTGTGTGTGTGTATATACTGTCTATGTATGTCAATACGTTATACTTCATATTTTTATCGCTTCATTCATTAAAAGTTTGGCTTTAAACTCTTAAAACCCTGTTTCTTCTTCTGTTCTACTCATAGCTGATGTGTTGATGTGTTTGAACTATAGCATGTTTGTAATAGAGACAACATTATAACTGATTTTTGCATTGGCTTTTCAAACAGTGTCCCGTTACTGGAACAGCGAGTAGTAGGAATTACATTACAACATTGCGAAGTGCAATTACATGAGAATAAATTAAAAAAAAATAGAAGAACAAAGTATACCCACACAGCAGCAAAAAGTTGATGAAGTGAAGTGAAATACTGCATACAGCAATAACGACTATATATATAGAACAGACCAGCAGGAATCATAATCAACAAATCGATAAACAACACGGATCATAATCAATGAGCTAAACTGGTATGATCCTCTTAAGATTGACCCCTGTTTCTCTCTCTCCTCGTACAGTAAAATCACACACTCCCGAGTACTGTCCGAAACCTCAGTCTGAAAGGCGGAGGAAGGCCGACGTGCCGAAGCGCGTCCGTTTCTCTAGGTAGACCGTTGCTGTGTGTTCGCGCAAAAATAAAACGAGTCCATAAGAGACTACTCAAGAGAGTGCGGATATTCCTGTCTCCGAACCTCATGCAAATCATCTCTAATAGTCATTAGTCATGTGCTCAAGGCCAACGATCCGTCAGATATTTCATTTTCCATCCTGATTGGCTTCCAAAGTCTGCAGGACTGTTCACACATTCCCACCACTAGGCCATGGAAGATATGCTATAGGTTACATTCTACGAGGTTCTTCAGTATTTCATTCTGTGTGGAATGTGTCTTCCATGCCAGCGTGGCACAGGAGGTAATGTCAGGGGTTTATAAACCAAAGGTACTATAGGTTCAAAACTCAAGATTCAAATGCTTCAATAATAAAATGAAAGCACCCAACAAATCAAAGTAGTGAAGCCTGGATTTAAGTCCCTGGGTCTGTGTGAGTATGACTCTGTATACGTGCACATTTTCTGCATGTGACAAAACATTGGTTAATAAATGTGAATTAATGTTCCTGTTTATAATGTAATTATACTTATGCCTGATAGTAGTATTTAGATGTAGAGTGACAAGGATCCAAAAGCTGGATTTAGCCTGTCCTTGACGGGTTGTCGCAGGGACGTAAAAACATCTAATATCTAATAGTCCAATAAACAGGCTGTAGGCCTACACTTAAAATCATGGATTCACACGATCTGGCATTTATTGATTGCCCATAATTATCCCAATATTGAATGGTCATGTGATATACATATGAACAGCAAAGACACATATGAAAGCAGATACGACCTGTATACATCACGAATCAGATTCGATCATATCAGTCCGCCGATCGGGGGGGGGGCCCTCGAAGCACAGGACAGACGCTTGTCGGTCTTGGAGAATTCTGACGTGTCACTCTTTCCCTGACACTATATACTAGCAATCTTTCTTGTCACTCTGTGACCTTGCTTGGGCAACGCTCAGCTGCACACTCTTAAAGTAATAGTAACTGCTTAAAGGGTCTACTTTCCCCCATCAGCGTGAACCCTCCGTTCCATTCTAGACTATAATGGTTTTAAATTGATGTGAAGTTGAATTGATTGTGAGTCACCTCTCACCCTCTGCAGTGGCATTCCTGTTGATTGGGAAGGTACCAAGTTCTGCAGAGGAGGAGGGGTGTTTGATTCGAGAGCAATCTCATTTAAAACGAAACTATGGTTTGTGTATGAATGGACGTCTGGAATTTCATGTTTAAGTTAATGGTAAAAACCTTCAGTAATGGTGTGTTAACTGAATTGGCCTTTTGTTTTCTTATGGTGAGATAATTTAATTGCCAATTTGCTGTGATGTGGTTTGGTATGTCTCGCTCCTATAAAGGGGAGACTATATATAGTGAGACCTTGGTTCACACACAGGTAACAGCCTAAGTGAGAGCTGCCAGCCATAGGGCCCTTTGGAAACAGCTTCTGTGTTTTGTGTCAAGTGTGGTTGTGTTTGTACAACTGTTATTTTGGCCAAATCTTTTTCGTCTTTGCCGAGGCTGCGCTGTAACACAATCTGCACTGGACTGGAAAGGTGAATAAAAACCCCTAATTCTTGCACTCTTCTGTCTCTTTGGAGCCTTGCGGCCGGTCGGCCAACTTCACATTGAACTGTTTTACCAGTTTATCTTCAGGTCTCTATATAGACACGGCACGGCAGTTCCTTGGGGGGGGGGGGGGGGTCACTTCATTTGTAAACTGAAATAAATAAATACATTTTCAATAAGATCAAATAAAAACAAGGATGTTGACACAAATCAAAGTGCTATGAGCATGGTAAGCATCCATGTGCGCAAACAAACAATATAGACAAACAACAAACAAAGGCCAGCAGTAGCATTAGCTGCCTGCAGTTAACAAACAAAAGGGTATATAACCTTTACACATGGTTATTCTGTGCTGCTCAAGGTTGAGCTTTATTTGGCCTATACCAATAATAAGTTCAGTTCTCCTCCCCTCTGCGTGAGAAGGAGGGGGGGGAGAACACCATCATCTGCAGCAGAGACAACATGGCTGTCTACCAGGAGGACCTAGACTTGTATAACCTCCTGGTCGCCTGACTATAGGTCAGGTGCAGTGGGTGTACTGTAGACCATTCACCCCACAAGCCCGGCTGCTGGACTATAGTGTAACGTGTATAAGGAACCAACGTCTTACATGATACACTATAGATTAGGGCCTTGGCTGGTTAGTGGTGCTGCTTGAGATGTGAGAGACGGGGTTCAAATAATCCCCCATCTATATACTTGTCTTTGCTGTTTGATGCTATTATATGTATAGGTTAAAAGTTTAAATAATGTGTCGCTTTCACCCATTTGCGATCATTTACTGTGGAAGGCCGGGGGCGATGTTTTGGCCACTGTGGG
>NW_027665330.1:0-40301 GCF_963924005.1 Protomyctophum bolini | reverse complement strand
CTGCAGGATGTTTAAAGGGATATTTCACTTTCAAACATAGGTCTACCCCAGACAGTATTTAACCTGTTAATGATTCATTCAATATTTTGATATTTGATGTGCATTTTATCCTTATTACTTCAAACAAGATAAAAACAACAATTAATTGTCCCTCTAATTCTAGTTCATGAGGGGCTGTGTTTTTTCAATTATACCTTTTTATTTATTTATAGAAAGAAAATGCATGGCCCCTGACGTGTTACAGTATTCAGTCACCTGAACCAAGGACGGATGTTTTAGATGAATCCATCATGGTATTCAAATTTGAGTTTGAAATTACAATTAGTGTTTGTAATTGAGGGGGCGTGTCTGATAAAAATCTAATTATGAATCGAGCATCTCACATGTTTGAAATGCCCCTTTAATGAGTCATGCTAATGACTGCTAATGATTTGTGGCCATATTATTGTAAAGCGTTACCAAATAATGTATCTATCGTCACTGTCGGGAATACAATATATAAAGTCACAATATCAATTTTGATGAGGCAGTGTGCATTATTTAAAATTGTTTTTTTAATGAACATTGTGGAGTTGGTTTCTCCCTGACAGCAGAGATATCATAATAAATGTCCTATAGATCTAATATCTAGACGTCATGAACATGCGTCCTGCATACCCCAGGGACATGCAGAGAGTGTTAGAGGGGCAGGGGCTGCAATCCCGTAAGAGGGCACTTTTGGACAAAAATAGCGAAAATAGCAGATCTACAAGCTCACAACGCGTCACACCGCGACACGTTGAGAGCTTGTAGATCAGCTTTTTTTGGGGCGCAACCCAGCACTCTTTAGCTAGTGGATTTCACACATCTAACATGATCTCGCACCGGCATTTTTCTCTTATCTTTTCTGATGTGTTTCTCACATGTGTTCTTTGTTTCCCTCAAATGATTAAAAGTAGAGGTCATTCTGACAGGCAGGAAAACTTGACAGAAAAAGACTACCGGTATATATAGCACTGATAAAGGTCTTAGGACCGAAATGTTTGCTATACTTTTAATGTACTTTTATATGTTAAAATAAAATAAAAAAATGTTTTCTTAAGTCTCGGTCTGTTAGAGTTTTCCTTTATTTTTTATATAGTGAGCGAGTCTTTTTCTGTCTAGTTTTCCTCTATGTTTTTGAGACCACTGCTCCTGTAGTCAAGTTGGGAAAAAAAGGACGAAGACAAAAGGCGTAACAGTGCTTTCTCAGTGCTTCAGCATTCTGACAGACAGACAGGCAGCAGTTTATGCTTTGTCGTACAACGGTCAACGGCGTGACGCGGCGGACATGGCAGATCTGGAGGAACTGATAATGCATTTTGAGCTTGTAGATCAGCTATGTTTGCTATATTTTAATTGAAATCCTGATTTATTCATTTATTTTTGCTATTTCTGAATTGGAATCCTGAAAAGTAATCTTTTAATTTAAAAAAGACAATAGCATTTGAATTGTAGTAATTAGCTGAAATCAATAATATATGAGTATTCTGCTATTAACCTGCGGGCCGCATTAAGTGAAGGTGGGGGACGCATGTGGCCCCCGGGCCGCCATTTACCATGTATGGTGTCACGGGGCAACCCGTGCCCTATAGACACTAGAAGACTCCACAATGTGAAACTGAACATTACAAACACACACTGCACAGCTGCTTCCATTAATTGACTGTCTTCAAGCTCCTTGGATGTGTGGCTGTGTGTAGCATCATATACTACTTATCTGTGTTGCCTAATGCTATCATAATTGTTTTGTGTTTGATGTGATGCCTTGGAAAACATTCAGACTCTATGAAGGAAATCGCAAGTTATCTACATAACTATGGTTCTATGAATACCGGATGACCGCCAAAGGCGGTGTTTTCAACACCTGGATATACATCGCGCGCACGCGCAGAGTTCGAATATTAATACCAAAAATGTCACTCGTGACCCCCTGTGGGCGTACCGATATAGGTGCCCAGTTCACAGGGTTCATCCTCATGAAATCTTTTCGTCGGGATTCCGAGTGACAATGAACTCTGGCGGTCATCCGGTATTCATAGAACCATAGTTATATAGATAACTTGCGTTCTATTACATACCTACTGACCGCCAGAGGCGGTGTTTTCAACACCTGGATGACTCATACCAACAAGGTCACGAGGAATCTGCGCTTACCGAGGTCGGTTTGCAGATCTAATAGACAGCCAAACATCCATCACCACAGGGTGAGGGAGAGTCCGGTTGGCTGGCTCTAGGCAAAAGCCCAAAACAGATGGAGACCATTTGGCTGCACTGCAGCACAGATGTCCACCCCCTGGTCCGGCATGTCAAAATGCCTCTGGGGAGGCCTTGTGGCCTACTGAAGAAGTCTACCTCAACGCAACAACCAAAGTACCTCTAAGTGTTGCGTTAGTCTCTGTCGAATCAAGGCACAGCCCTTCCTGTGCCCTTCATCACAGACAGACGGCTATGCCGTGCCACAGAGCCCGGACAGGGCACAATAGGTAGGTACTAGAATGCTCCATGCCCGGCTGTGGAGCAAACTGAAAATGATAGGCTAGCCAACTTGAAAGGCGGAAAGTCCTTGAAGACATAAGAGGGATTGGCGAATGGTAAATCCAGACCCATCGCCATCCCAGTCTCAGGCACCGGGCAGGGCATGAAGACAACCTACTCACTTCCGTAGAGTCGCAGTGAGGGCAAATGGTACTAGCAGATAGCCATTTGAGAACGGCCCTATCCAAGGGCTGGGGACAAAGTCCATCCCAACCTGGTAGAGTGGTACCTCGTACCAGATGGTAGGGGGGCGATTACTCGCCCCGTCAGCGTGGCTGATGGCATACCCACAATAAAGTGAGACCGGCGCTGTCCAGGGAGAGCGCAACCTTTATTATATGCAGGATGCACAAGAAAGAAGTAGGGTTCGGACAATAGGCATGATTGTCAGTGGTCAATTTACGCCGCTGAAGGTGACCCGGGTAAGAAAGCACCCTCTCCCTAAACTGTGACAGGGGATTCTGTCTCTGTGGGGAGGCCAAAGCACGGCTGCAGTGGTAACCAAAAACAAACCTCTAGTCGCTATAGCCCGCCCAATATGAAAGACAAATTGAGGCGGAAACATGGAACCTCATACTTCCTGACCAGTATGGTAGCACCATACTACTGTGCGACTGCCTCTGCCTATCCTGTGAAGGATACAAGACACCAAAAGTGGCAGTGCAGAGAAGACTTACAAAGTCGCCTGGCCAGGGGTGGGCCAGAGTGTCCTGCCCTAACGGCCAGCGCCGGAAGGGAGAACTACAGTTGGCCACGCACCAAGCGCTCAAGGCCAAAGACCCTGCTCTGCCGTACATATGCCGAGTGATCCGAAACATCAGATCCAAGAGGCTTAAATGGGAAGCATGTCCGCCACCTGGACTGTATACCCAACAAGAGCATTGCTATGAAACCGGCAAGATGAGGCAAGACCTCCTGCAGAGACTGACTGGATCGAGCGACCCCTTAATGGGTCGGAAGATCGACTGTTGACATGTGTTACGAACAAAGTCTAAACATCCCAAGGGCCAAGTCCACTGCACACTGGCTGTGTACATCACAGACACTGGCTGGAGGTGGTAGGCAGTAGAGCGAAGCACGCTCTTACTTAAATGCCTGTACATAACTGAAAACAGTAACCCAACCGTATCCACGGTGGTAGGCAGAATTCTGGGGTTTGAGGCCCAGAAATTATAGACAGGACATGTAAAAGGGTGCAATGAAAGCAGCCCTAGAGAAGCAACTGTCTATGTCGCTTCGGTGTGCCCGACAACCAGAGGGAGTGGCTGGCAGCACTGTACTCATCCAGAACGAGACAGGTCAGTGGAAGCTGTCTGGCAGCCCCCCACTAACTCTAAGAGTTTAAGCAAGGCCATGCTTGCAGCCCATTCTCAATATGGCACCACCTGGAGCACATCCACTGTGCCCAGCATACATGACCAGAGGCAGCTGGTAGGTCTGAGATCGAGGATCAGGCGAAGACCACCACCATCAGTCACAACATGCATCAAGGAGAAACCTTCAGTTGAACCAAGCTGCTTGTTCAGCGTGCACTATGCTGCAAGGTCTGTTGGGTAGCAGGCCCAAACATCCGGCCTGGAACGACAGGCAGAGTGTTAAGTGTCCCACTGTACTTCCCTGGAAGTGGGGCCTGTGAGAGGGAGTTGCCGAGACGCGCCATACGAGCTGCTGTGTCGTAGCTCTTTGTCAGGAAGTCGTCCGTGACTCTGCACTGCGCTCGTGGACAACGAGCATCAGGCCTGAGGGCATCGTCTGGGGACACTACCAGAGAGGCAATGGTCTCACCAATTGGAGGCATGCGGTCCAAACCCAATGCGGCCGCACCCTCCATGGTTGACAAGGCCCTGCAGTCCCGTGGGACGTGGGGCCTGGACTTCGGGTCCCCCCCAAGACGACTGGAGTTCCCTTATGAAGTCTGCAGAGGGAGGCACACTGAAGGGCGCCGGCTGTTCAGTGCCCTTAAAAAAGGCATTTTGAATTGGGGCTGTATTCCCAGAGGCGTCAAGCCCCAGCCGTGACAACGCCACCAGGATGGTCTGCCTGGTTAAAGAGACTTCGTCCCCAGGCATCCGAGCAGCATCCCCCTCCGACGCCAGATAACTCGTCTCTGAGCAGTGGGGCGAATGTGCCCCCCCCTCGTCCTCTTCCTGGTCCTCAAGACTAGTGAAGAGGGAGTCAGAGGCTGTGATGGAAATGGCATCTTCATCTCGCCCTCTGACCTCCCTGGCATGACCATAGAGGTCATCTCCGCCCCGGCGCCGAGGCACTGAAGCCATTGCATCGGCGGTAGGGACACCAGGCTGCAGATTGAGCAGGAGGGCCTTAATCTGCGCAAATTCAGAGGCCAACGTGTCCACCTTGTGGGCCAAGGGGTCATCGCTGGTGACAGTGGCTTCTTTAACCACAGTGGCTACTTTGGGCTTCTTTGAGCCCTTGGCCATTGCCCTCACACCCTTGCGCTTACGGGGATCACCCACCGGGCTCAAGGTGGGCATTACTGAGCAAGCTGTGTTGCTAAAGAAATTCTCCACTGCAGCCAGCCTCGCAACTCTTGCCGCATAGGGCATGCTGGCACAGTTGGTACAGGCCTCCTCTGTCAGTGCCTGTCTTAGATGGGCAATGCCGAGGCAGCCCGGGCACATATCATGGCCATCTTCCAGACTCAGTAAGGCTGAGCATTCAGTACAGATGCTGTCCATGATGGCAAGCGGTGGAGCGAGACACACTCTCAGTGCTTGTGTTAGGTGACGCGATGGAGCGAGACACACTCTCAGCGTTTGTGTTAGGTGATGCGGTGGAGCGAGACACACTCTCAGTGCTTATGTTAGATAACGCAGTGGAGCGAGACACACTCTCAGCGTTTGTGTTAGGTGAAGCGGTGGAGCGAGACACACTCTCAGTGCTTATGTTAGGTGACGGTACGCCGTGACAGTTGCCAAGGCAGCGGAGCGAGGAACACTCTCTTAATGCCTATATGGGCACTACACCGAAACGGCACTGAATGAGTTATATTAATTAATTAAATCAATCAAATCAGCCCTCGGCGTTGAATGGGTTAACCAATACAACCAAAATATAACCACACTGTAGCAGGCCTTGCTGAAATACAGTGGCAGGCGGCAGAGGTACACTCTCGTTGCTCACGTCAGCAGCACAAACACAGCACGCAAACGTGCGGCGCCGGCTTTAAACACGTTGACAAACAATAGTAGGACGTAATCAAAATACTATCCAGCTACAACGATAGCGGAGGAGCGAGGGACACTCTCGTTGCTACGTTAGCACAAACACACGTTGTGAAACAACAGTAGGAAGTAATCAATATACTATCCAGCTATGACAATAGCGGTGGAGCGAGACACACTCTCAGCGTTTGTTAGATGACGCGGTGGAGCGAGACACACTCTCAGTGCTTGTGTTAGGTGACGGTACGTCGTGACAGTTGCCAAGGCAGCAGAGCGAGGGACACTCTTAATGCCTATATGGGCACAGTGTTTATACTAGATGAAGCGGTGGAGCGAGACACACTCAGTGCTTATACTAGTCAATGGCACACCGTGACAGTAGTTCCCACGCTGAACCACGACAGCAGGCAGCGGAGCGAGGGACACTCTCTTAATGCCTATGTGGGCACTATGGCAGCCTTCATGCTGAGACACAGTGGCAGGCCGCAGAGCGTAAAGCACTCTCAAAGCCTATATTAATGCCAATTAGTACAGGGCAATTAATAAGAATTTAATTTAACTCAGCACTTGGCGTTGAATGAGTTAACCGGATACCACAAAGTATTCACACCAGCAGCCTTCACGCTGTAATACGGTGGGAGGCAGCAGAATGAAACACACTCTCAATGCCCGTGATAACACAGCCAAGCATCTGTACACAGTATGTCATTAGTACTATACCGACATGGCGAAGAGCGGGGATCACTCAAGCCTGTGTCAAGTGCACAATATGATAGTGGCGGGGCGGAATATGCCCTCGGTGCTAGTGAAAGATGACCATCAGTACACAGTAAGTCAACAATACTACGTATGGCGAAGAGCGAAGGCCACTCAAGCCAGTTCCGAGCACACAGTCTGACAGCAGTGGAGCGAAACACAACCCCAGTGTCAGTGATAATGCATCAAAAAGCATGGATCACTCAAGCTACAGTATCAAGTACATGACATATGTACTAGTCAATGTATTCTGCTGTCTTGCCCCCGAGGAGGATCAGGGCAGTCGCTGCAAAGCCAGCTAATGAGGACTAGTCCAAATAGGGATAAGCACAGCATTATTCCTATTGGTTATCAGTACATGTTATGTACATGTATAATGCTGAGGAAGGCCTTGCAAAAGGACATACAATGAGTCAGTTACCAATACTATGCAGGCGTAGTTTGATAACCACGCAATGGTAAAGCGATAGAAGCTTGAACCATTATATTAGTAATTATACTGCCAAGCACAAACGGGTATTGCCCGAAAAGCAGCTGAGCGGATCACACTCAAGCTATGAGATACAAACACTATGCGTATCTCAGATAGCAGTATACACTCAAGTTAAGCAGTGACGTTAAGCACGCTACACACAGTGACAACATTGTCATATTCCTGCTTGATATAACGAGCAAAACAAACTAGCAAGTCAGCACTGAGCTGAGTTTACAACTTGACCTGCATTTTGAAAAAGTTTGTTCCTTAACCAGAAATCGTCTGGGGAGGAACGCTCATTAACGTCACGATCACACAAACCTCTTATTGGTAGGCATCGTTGCAAACGCAACCGAGCGCCACATATATGTGGTAGATTGCACATCTGCGACAGAGCGAACACACTCTTCTTGCAGAAAACATTGCTGTTGCTCATTTAGCATCGTGCGGCCATTCAACATGAGTATTGATTAATAATCAAATAAGCGCCGCCGCGGTCGCTGTCGAGACGAACCTGCGCGACCACAACAACAGCACCACGAAGCATTAAGTTAGCTCTTGGTTAATAGTGAACACACACAACCGCTAACCCTTAATGCATTAGTCGGGAGGATGGACGGCCCCTGCCGCCACCGACAACTGTAACAAATCATACAAGTTGGATTTCAGCGAGCAAACACTGACACCAACCCAATGTAACGCCAGACAGCAAAGCGAAGCTAACGCTGTAGCAGGCGCGCCCGCCGGGCAAGTAAAGTAACACAACTTACCTGTAGAAAACAAAGTCCAACATAATAGTTGGACCAGGGAGCCCGGCGGGGAATTATCGCCGCCATGCAGCCTCTGGAGGACGCAAGGTGGCTCCTACCGAACGCACGGGGGGGATCCCCAGTCATGAAAAACAACAAACCACACGTCTCTGGAGGGCACCAGGCAGCTCCAACCGTGTCGGTTTCGAGACACAAAAGCGTAGCTGTTTCAGTTTCAACGACCTGCGTAGAGGCTCCGTAGGCATGGCCAGCGTCGAGAGCCCCTGTATGCAGCCTCGAAGGGCTAGCAGGAGCTCAAAATAAATCGACTTGCGAAGGCGAAAAGATGAAAGAGGATGAACCCTGTGAACTGGGCACCTATATCGGTACGCCCACAGGGGGTCACGAGTGACATTTTTGGTATTAATATTCGACCTCTGCGCGTGCGCGCAATGTATATCCAGGTGTTGAAAACACCGCCTCTGGCGGTCAGTAGGTATGTAATAGAAGTGTAATTGTATAGTGGGTCTAACTCATGGGTCATGGTTTACCTTGTTTGAGTAGATTGGTCCAATTACTAATCATTGTGGGTGGGGTCTCATGCACCTGGTATATAAGGGAGGCTTGTGGAAATGTTTGGGAGGGAATCCTGAGTTTTGTTTGAGACTAACAAAGGAGACAACTCCAGGGGAGAGCTGTCAGTCGTTCTCAAACATTTTCATGTCAAGGACCCCCAAAAATATATGTAACTGGCCGCTGACCCCCATCTGAAAATATGTTGTTCCAGGGACCCCCCCCCCCCTCCCAGTAGCAAAGATTTGAGTTAAAAAAACGTTCGTTCTGAAAGAATATATATATTCAAAGATTTGCGCCACATTTTCACTATTAAAAGAAAATAGCAGATCTACAAGCTCGTAGCGCGGCACTCGGTGCTGTGCTATATGAGCTTGTAGATCTGCTATTTTTCAACAGCTAAAGAATAACATAATGCTTAATTCACCAAAAGGGGTTCCCGTCCAGAATGGGTTGCATGACACACACAGTATATGTACCCAGGCAGCGCGGCGCAGCGCAGCCGAGAACACAATACAAAATATAACATTAACACTAGTGGCAGTACAGCAGCCTGACCTTCAGAACACAATAGAAGACATAGGTCTATATTAACATTTATAGCAGCCAGCAGCACAACACCAGAATATACAATCTGCTGACCTTCCACGTTCACGACGTGAACATGTATTCCTTCTCCTCCTCCTATACAACTCGATAACGTTCTCATGTTACTTCTTTTCTGACTGAGCCATGCAAATAAACAACAACCCACTCTGACCGGAGAGGGAGAGGTTCATGCGTCCCGTGCGTAAAGCTAAACCAGAAACAGGACAGTCACTGCATCAGCAAGGAGGTGGGGGGGGGGGGGTCTATAGTCTGGGGATAAAGTTTGCGCGCTTCTATCTGTTACTTCTCTGCCACAGTGCAGTTCAACATCAGCCATTCAGCCAGTCAATATAGGGACTTTAAGCAACGACTGTTTTCAGGACGGACACAGCATAAGAGAGTTGATGGAGCAATCGGCATAAATGTATGACAGCTATAATTTCATTAAACATGGTTATGACATGGCGTTGTAGTGTAGGTTCTCCCGTAGTAAAAAGGGCTGCGACGGAGAACAGGTTTATGTATCGAGCACTGATCCATTTCCGGTTGCCGTAGCCGACTGCCGTATCCGTCGTTGCTTAAAGTCGCTAATAGTGGGACACCGCTGAGAGCCACACACAGATGCAGTTAGGTTCTTAATTAAGGGCGCGTTCTGAGTGCGCTCCGGTACGCTATGCAAAGGTAATTAGGAATGACTTCTGTCCGTCACAATAACCAATCCTATACAGTTTGAATTATGTAGGCTACACACGCACACAGAGCAAAAAATATGATATGGGGAAAACAATTGAAAATATATATATTTTTTCATTCTAATTCTAATTTGAATCGACTTGTGTTAATGAAATCGATGCAACAATTCATCGATTTTTAAATGAATGAGACGTTTTATTTGCATTTTACAAATGCGTGCGCTCGTGCATGCGTGCACACGTGCACACACACACACACACACACACACATGCGTACAGGCACACACACACATGCATGCACATGCAATTCAATTCAATTCAATTCAATTCAATTCAATTCAATTCAATTCAATTCAATTCAATTCAATTCAATTCAATTCAATTCATTGGCATGAGAGAAAAGTGAACACTGCAGGATGTTTAAAGGGATATTTCACTTTCAAACATAGGTCTACCCCAGACAGTATTTAACCTGTTAATGATTCATTTAATATTTTGATATTTGATGTGCATTTTATCCTTATTACTTCAAACAAGATAAAAACAACAATTAATTGTCCCTCTAATTCTAGTTCATGAGGGGCTGTGTTTTTTCAATTATACCTTTTTATTTATTTATAGAAAGAAAATGCATGGCCCCTGACGTGTTACAGTATTCAGTCACCTGAACCAAGGACGGATGTTTTAGAAGATGAATCCATCATGGTATTCAAATTTGAGTTTGAAATTACAATTAGTGTTTGTAATTGAGGGGGCGTGTCTGATAAAAATCTAATTATGAATCGAGCATCTCACATGTTTGAAATGCCCCTTTAATGAGTCATGCTAATGACTGCTAATGATTTGTGGCCATATTATTGTAAAGCGTTACCAAATAATGTATCTATCGTCACTGTCGGGAATACAATATATAAAGTCACAATATCAATTTTGATGAGGCAGTGTGCATTATTTAAAATTGTTTTATTAATGAACATTGTGGAGTTGGTTTCTCCCCGACAGCAGAGATATCATAATAAATGTCCTATAGATCTAATATCTAGACGTCATGAACATGCGTCCTGCATACCCCAGGGACATGCAGAGAGTGTTAGAGGGGCAGGGGCTGCAATCCCGTAAGAGGGCACTTTTGGACAAAAATAGCGAAAATAGCAGATCTACAAGCTCACAACGCGTCGCACCGCGACACGTTGAGAGCTTGTAGATCAGCTTTTTTTGGGGCGCAACCCAGAACTCTTTAGCTAGTGGATTTCACACATCTAACATGATCTCGCACCGGCATTTTTCTCTTATCTTTTCTGATGTGTTTCTCACATGTGTTCTTTGTTTCCCTCAAATGATTAAAAGTAGAGGTCATTCTGACAGGCAGGAAAACTTGACAGAAAAAGACTACCGGTATATATAGCACTGATAAAGGTCTTAGGACCGAAATGTTTGCTATTCTTTTAATGTACTTTTATGTTAAAAAAAATATATATATGTTTTCTTAAGTCTCGGTCTGTTAGAGTTTTCCTTTATTTTTTATATAGTGAGCGAGTCTTTTTCTGTCTAGTTTTCCTCTATGTTTTTGAGACCACTGCTCCTGTAGTCAAGTTGGGAAAAAAAGGACGAAGACAAAAGGCGTAACAGTGCTTTCTCAGTGCTTCAGCATTCTGACAGACAGACAGGCAGCAGTTTATGCTTTGTCGTACAACGGTCAACGGCGTGACGCGGCGGACATGGCAGATCTGGAGGAACTGATAATGCATTTTGAGCTTGTAGATCAGCTATGTTTGCTATATTTTAATTGAAATCCTGATTTATTCATTTATTTTGTCTATTTCTGAATTGGAATCCTGAAAAGTAATCTTTTAATTTAAAAAAAGACAATAGCATTTGAATTGTAGTAATTAGCTGAAATCAATAATATATGAGTATTCTGCTATTAACCTGCGGGCCGCATTAAGTGAAGGTGCGGGGGACGCATGTGGCCCCCGGGCCGCCATTTACCATGTATGGTGTCACGGGGCAACCCGTGCCCTATAGACACTAGAAGACTCCACAATGTGAAACTGAACATTACAAACACACACTGCACAGCTGCTTCCATTAATTGACTGTCTTCAAGCTCCTTGGATGTGTGGCTGTGTGTAGCATCAATGCATCATATACTACTTATCTGTGTTGCCTAATGCTATCATAATTGTTTTGTGTTTGATGTGATGCCTTGGAAAACATTCAGACTCTATGAAGGAAATGTGTAATTGTATAGTGGGTCTAACTCATGGGTCATCATGGTTTACCTTGTGACGAAGCACATTTCAATGTTTTTCTGCTTTATTTTACCTATGCATGTTATTATTTATGTAAAGAAATGTAACATGTGATGCTGAGTGTTTAAATATTATTATCTTCTATTCATGTGTGAAAGGTAACGGGTCTGGTACAGGGGTGAGTGACAGCTGTCAGTGACTGGTTGATTGTCACCACCCAAGGTTACTAGTAGAGGAAGTGACACACGGGGAGGGGAGATCTCACAACAAACAGAGTGCAGGCCTGCATAGAGGAGGAGAGGAGCTCCAGATAGCGTTTACATTGAGACAGCTATTTAATGTTTAACCGAGCGTATCTGCAGCCACAGTAACTATAAGGAACAGTCGGGCCCAGCGGATTGGGCATCTCGTATGTCGCTGCCGTCGGGGATCGGCGTTGGAACTGAGGATTACCTGCCGGTGTTCGGACTTCGGAGGCTAACAGGGCTACTGCTACCGGTGAGACCGTTCCAAAGTTGTTCATTGAGGATTATAAATATAGGGGTACCCCGAGCGTTTTTATGTTTCCATTGGACCGTTTTTGAGCAGAGGAACTTTTCGTTGCGTTGGAAGTTTGGGACAGTTGCACACTTGCGTGCGCGCGCCTCTTTTGAGGGGAACGACGGACGCGGACATTATTCTCTGCTGACTTTGGGGGGGTTTGGGAAGTAATTATTGTTTGTGGGTTTAAGTTTGTATGCCTGTATATTGTATTTAATAGGGAAAGAGACAGGGAGAGGCGTCACTAGTGAAGTGTATTGTCTACTGTTGATTCGGTCAGTGGCTATGGCTGGCTATAAAGAATTCTGAATATAACCCTACGATCCCGCTTAATTTTTCCTTAAGTAATAGTTGCCTTGAATGAGTAAAGGGCGATTGTTACAACCTTGTTTGAGTAGATTGGTCCAATTACTAATCATTGTGGGTGGGGTCTCACCTGGTATATAAGGGAGGCTTGTGGAAATGTTTGGGAGGGAATCCTGAGTTTTGTTTGAGACTAACAAAGGAGACAACTCCAGGGGAGAGCTGTCAGTCGTTCTCAAACATTTTCATGTCAAGGACCCCCAAAAATATATGTAACTGGCCGCTGACCCCCATCTGAAAATATGTTGTTCCAGGGACCCCCCCCCCCCCCCCCCCCAGTAGCAAAGATTTGATATAAAAAACGTTCGTTCTGAAATAATTTATATATTCAAAGATTTGCGCCACATTTTCACTATTAAAAGAAAATAGCAGATCTACAAGCTCGTAGCGCGGCACTCGGTGCTGTGCTATGAGCTTGTAGATCTGCTATTTTTCAACAGCTAAAGAATAACATAATGCTTAATTCACCAAAAGGGGTTCCCGTCCAGAATGGGTTGCATGACACACACAGTATATACCCAGGCAGCGCGGCGCAGCGCAGCCGAGAACACAATACAAAATATAACATTAACACTAGTGGCAGTACAGCAGCCTGACCTTCAGAACACAATAGAAGACATAGGTCTATATTAACATTTATAGCAGCCAGCAGCACAACACCAGAATACAATCTGCTGACCTTCCACGTTCACGACGTGAACATGTATTCCTTCTCCTCCTATACAACTCGATAACGTTCTCATGTTACTTCTTTTCTGACTGAGCCATGAAAATAAACAACAACCCACTCTGACCGGAGAGGGAGAGATTCATACGTCCTGTGCGTAAAGCTAAACCAGAAACAGGACAGTCACTGCATCAGCAAGGAGGTGGGGGGGGGTCTATAGTCTGTGGATAAAGTTTGCGCGCTTCTATCTGTTACTTCTCTGCCACAGTGCAGTTCAACATCAGCCATTCAGCCAGTCAATATAGGGACTTTAAGCAACAACTGTTTTCAGGACGGACACAGCATAAGAGAGGTGATGGAGCAATCGGCGTAAATGTATGACAGCTATAATTTCAATAAACATGGTTATGACATGGCGTTGTAGTGTAGGTTCTCCCGTAGTAAAAAGGGCTGCGACGGAGAGAAGGTTTATGCACAATTCATCATGACAATTCAATTCAATTCAATTGGCTTCATTGGCATGAGAAAAGTGAACACTGCAGGATGTTTAAAGGGATATTTCACTTTCAAACATAGGTCTACCCCAGACAGTATTTAACCTATATTTTGATATTTGATGTGCATTTTATCCTTATTACTTCAATAAGACAAAAACAACAATTAATTGTCGCTCTAATTCTAGTTCATGAGGGGCTATGTTTTTTCAATTATACCTTTTTATTTATTTATAGAAAGAAAATGCATGGCCCCTGACGTGTTACAGTATCAGTTTCAGGTCACCTGAACCAAGGACTGATGTTTTAGATGAATCCATCATGGTATTCAAATTTGAGTTTGAAATTACAATTAGTGTTTGTAATTGAGGGGGCGTGTCTGATAAAAATCAAATTATGAATCGAGCATCTCACATGTTTGAAATGCCCCTTCAATGAGTCATGCTAATGACTGCTAATTTGTGGCCATATTATTGTAAAGTGTCACCAAATAATGTATCTATCGTCACTGTCGGGAATACAATATATAAAGTCACAATATCAATTTTGATGATGATTTGATTGTTTTTTTAATGAACATTTTGGAGTTGGTTTCTCCCCGACAGCAGAGATATCATAATAAATGTCCTATAGATCTAATATCTAGACGTCATGAACATGCGTCCTGCATACCCCAGGGACATGCAGAGAGTGTTAGAGGGGCAGGGGCTGCAATCCCGTAAGAGGGCACCTTTGGTGAAAAAAGGACGAAGACAAAAGGCGTAACAGTGCTTTCTCAGTGCTTCAGCATTCTGACAGACAGACAGGCAGCAGTTTATGCTTTGTCGTACAACGGTCAACAGCGTGACGCAGCGGACATGGCAGATCTGGAGGAACTGATAATGCATTTTGAGCTTGTAGATCAGCTATGTTTGCTATATTTTAATTGAAATCCTGATTTATTCATTTATTTTTGCTATTTCTGAATTGGAATCCTGAAAAGTAACCTTTTAATTTAAAAAAGACAATAGCATTTTGTAGTAATTACTAATTAGCTGAAATCAATAATATAGGAGTATTCTGCTATTAACCTGCGGGCCACATTAAGTGAAGGTGGGGGCCGCATGTGGCCCCCGGGCCGCCATTTACCATGTATGGTTTAGTTAGTAGGACTCCTAATATGACATATTGTCGACTACAACCTATCTCAAACCCTCACCCTAACCCTAACCTCCCACAGGGCAGCACACCTAAACCTAACCTTAACCCATGTCTAACCAATAACTAGTCGCACCCCGACTGACTTTCAGTAATTGGGTCTTATGATAAAAATAAGAACATTATGTGTGTAAAAAGAAAAAAAAACTTTTGCCACTTCTGCTTTAATATAATATTGTAGCACAATTTGCGGAACAAAAGCATTCCACTGCTCCTACAAGTACAAGTTACTGGCAAATAAAAACTTGATTATTGATTCACAACAAATTCACAACAAAATTCAAACTAATTCACAACAAAACACAACAAATCCATGACATGTGGGCTTGTAGATCTGCTACGTTCGTCACGTGACACTGTCTTACGACTAAGTATAAACATGACTTGTGCTGCTGCCTGCAGGCCACGTAGACTGGCCGCTCTGCTTGTTACATCACAATCAAAACATGGGACTCACCAAACCTGGTGAGATTTTTTAACATGAACGCATCTAGACTACGACCCTGACAGGAATAAACCTATATATTTCCCATACAGGAATGTGTTCAAACTAGTCCTCGATGACAGGACACTTAAGGATTCACAATGTAAAAGCAAGTCAGAGGTATATGCATTTTAGCCAAAAACCATTGAGTGAGTTTAGTAATCAATCAACGCATTAAAACAATCAACAAGTTAAAACAGAGTCCTACCTGAGGTCCAGAAAAAGGTGAACAGCACCAACATTTGGTAAAAATTCATATCTGTTTCTAGCTGTCAAAACAGATACATGGACGTTCAATCAGACTTTAGTCTTTAAATGGGCATTCAGTCAACAAGAAGCAGTGTGGTCTGGTCTCTTTGGGGTCGGCACTTCGTGTTTTATCATGTTTTCTTCATCAGTCATGTGGTTTCATGACGTCACGCTGCTCTTACTGAAACTCTGACAGGAAATGCTTATCAACGCGGCAGTTGGAAAACTGCATGCATGTCATTTATTATATTATTGTCAAAAATAGCTCAATAGTTACAATGTGATCCATCAGCAATTTTCACTTTTTTTGAGCACTGCTAATGTGTGGCTTTGTGTGTATGTCTGTACTATACTCTCTCCCTCCCTGTTTCCTGTCTGCATGTCTCCACTATACATACAATCGAAAAAAGGCATGAAAGCCCAAAACATTTCTTTAAAAATTGTTTTTGAAATGAGGCCTCTGGTATAGCCACACAGGACTATAATAGTGAAAAAAGGCCTCTGGTAGCAACACAGGACTATTATAGTCTATTTTACGTCATGAATGATGATGCACGACGATGAGAGCGCCCCTCACTTCACACAGGTGTGATTTCTATACTTTTGTACAGCCATTTAAAAGTAACCAGTCATTAAGCTCTATACAAGCACAAGCTGTGAAACAAGAACAAACAAATTAAATTTCAATTCAGCAATGCATTAATATAGAAAAAAAAGTTATACCAATTATGAATTATTTGGTGCTGACTGGGCCTCACACTGCTGCAGCTGGAACAGAGCTCACTTATTAATTGAGATATATTAATGAATGCCTTTAAGACAACTGGATGGTGAATATTAGGTCATTCAGGTTGAAGGCTGGCCTGGTGGTGGTAGTGTGCTTCTGTGACGGAGGCTCACAGCGCGCCACAGAGAGACACTAAATCCTGATTGGACAGATCACATTTCTGAAAAAAGGTTAAACTATTCTCAATTTTTAAAAGAACTCTGCTCAGCCTGCATGAAAAGTTCTCTGAGCAGTGTCTAACTGGTCAACTTTTGTTGACCAGTTATAGACACTGCTCAGAGAACTTTCTCAAAGGATTTAATGTTTAAATGACCATAATGTGGATGCTAAGTTTCACCAATTGGCCTTTATCTATAGGATCTTAATTTTATTTTTAAGCCAATAGACTCATTCTAGATCAGAAGATAACATCTTCACTTACAGGAAAACCCAAATGCTACACAGCAGATCTATGAGAAATGACGTCTCTAACTAGTAACCACATCCTGCGGTTGACAAGTTTCCATTTAAATGCTTTTCTCCAAAACTACTTTTTTGTTATTTACTAATACTAACATTACTGTCAATCTCCAATGAATATAGCCTCGGGTTTGTCAAGACATTTGTTATTCAATCTTTATTTCAGACTCTGGGTCCATATATCACAAACACAATGGCAATGATACAGTCCCTACCCTCTCTCTTCTGTAAAACACCTCTATCAGTGTCTATCCCTCTGTCCTCTTCCCTCAGTGTCAGACAGCCTGGCTGGCGTGCGTGCGTGCGTGCGTGTGCTGCGTGCCTGCGCGTGAATATGTGTGAATGTTTTTTTTTATTAATCAGATTTTAAGTCGACAAATAAAATATGTCAATCCATACCCATCATCTAGCGGCGGGGGATTTCAATCAAGCTGACTTAAAGACACTCTTTCCATCGTAATGTGAAATGTGCTACCAGAGGGCAGGCAGGCAGGCAGGCAGGCAGGCAGGCACACACACACACACACACACGCACACACACACACACACACACACACACACACACACACACACACACACACACACACACACACACACACACACACACACACACACACACACACACACCACTAACATGCACTATTGCTCATGTCTCATCAAAAACTTGTTTTCAAAAAGTGTTTACCTGAAAGGTTTAAACCACAGGATGTGCTTACAGTCTTTAGAAAAAGATCCCATGCAGTCAAACCCCACTGTGCGCGCGCGCCAGTGGTCCTTGAAGGGGCTTCCAGGGGGTCCACACATTTATTAACATGGCATCACAACCAGTATAACCACTTTGACCTCATGTTTTACTTGTTGTACATTTATACTTTTGTACAGCCATTTAAAAGTAAGCAATCGTCAATACAAGCACAAGCTGTGAAATTAGAACAAAACTAATCTCAATTTCAATACAGCAATACATTGATATATAGGAAAAAGGTAGGCTATACCATTTTACTTTTCACCTGACTGGATGGATTGTGAATTTGAGGTAATTCAGGTTGATAGTGTTTAAGTGAGCCCAGTGGAGGTGGAGGGAGGCTGGCCTGGTGGTGGTACAGTGTGAATGTGGCTGCTTCCGCTGACAGCACGGCACAGAGGGACACACCTGATTGGACAGTTGATAAAAAAGCATATACACGCATAGGCGGCGGCCCTGTCCAGAGCCTGGGCAGAGCTAGCCTTTAGTGGCGGTTCTGGAAAACTGTGGGTCAGACCGACTCAAGGCCGGGCACTGCACTCCCCGTGGTGGAGTGGAGGAACGCGTGTGTCTAATTTGAAGCATTTATGGATAGATGGTCCACTTTTGACACATTGTTTGTTGCTCCTTATTAAACGACGTTTCGGTCGTCAGACTTTCATCAAGACGGAGTAAAGAGCAACATTTTTGCCAAGTTTCCGACAGTGTGCTTTTCTGCTTTTCAAAGATTCCCTAAATGCACTTTTGTCCTACGCAGTACACACCTGCAGTCAACAACCTTATGAGGTGTGCATTGGCCTTTATCTGTAGGATCTTATTTTTATTTTTAGGCCAACACAGAAGATAACATCTTTACTTACAGGAAAACACAGCAGATCTATGAGAAATGACGTCTCTAACCACATCCTGCAGTTGACAAGTTTCCATTTTTCCAAAACTACTTTTTAGTTATTTACTAATACTAACATTACTGTCAATCTCCAATGAACATAGCCTCGGGTTTGTCATTATAGGCAAGACATTTGTTATTCTATCTTTAGTACAGACTCAGGGTCCATATATCACAAACACAATGGCGATACAGTCTAGTAGTCTACCCTCTCTCTTCTGTATAAGCCCTCTACTCAGTGACTATCCCCCTCTCCTCTTCCCTCAGAGACAGCCTGGCCCCTCCCACTAATGTTACGAGTCAATTAAATGGTCACATCACCCCTGAGATTATGTGTAGTATTTTGGTGGGGATTGAGCCCCCCAACATATTGTTTTTTCAACAAACGGTGACATTTTTGGCATTTTTTTTGCGCCCCCATGGGTGAAAATGGAATTGCTTTTGGCGCTACATTGATTGAACCACTCTCGATATGTGATTGAAATTCTGTGTGAATTGAACGTTCCGTTCATTATTTGTGGCATTCTTTGTAAAATAGGCCCCTCCTACTAACTTCAGAAACCAATTACGGCCGAACGGTATGGACTATCAAACTTCTGCCAGTGTTCAAGTAATCGGATAGCGCCAGAGATGTTGTGTACCAATTTGTGTGAGATTTGGACAAAATCTGTTGGAGGTGGAGCAAAAAGTGTGTTTTGAAGAAAATGCAAATTTGGTGCAATTTCATTCTAGACAGAAATGGGCGTGGTCTATGTGGGGAGATCCGTCATGATCCAAGGAAATTTAGATTTTATGACTTAAGGTTCTAGAGTTATAGGGAGAAACGTGAAGTGGGCTGTTATAGCGCCACCATGAGGCTGAGTGATGTAATTTCTTTTCAATTAATTTTCATAATTAGAAAACTGAGGTTATCACCTACAACATCCCACCGGAACATCCACCTCTCACAACAACAGGAGGCACTGTGCTGAAGGAAGTCAAGGACTTCAAGTACCTGGGCTCATGGGTCAACTCAACCGAGCAAGATCGGAAAGTGAGGAAGGCACTTGCATGGAGGGCCCTGAATGGCATGACCAGTGTATGGAACTCCAAACTCCCCCGACAAATCAAACTCAGCTTGTGGACTCAGTGGAGTCTGTTCTCCTATACGGCAGTGAATGCTGGACCCTGAAGCCAACGCTGCAGAAGTCCCTTGACGGGTGCTACACCAGAATGCTGCGTGCAGTACTTAACATCAGCAAAGACTGTACATGTCACTAACAAGACTCTGTGTGAGGGATTACCAAGGGTGAGCCAGAAAATAGCAGCCAGGAGAATGAGACTAGCAGGACACTGCCAAAGGCATCAAGAACTGCCAGCCAGCAAACTGGTGCTCTGGGAACCAACACACGGGCATCGATCACGAGGACGCCCCACGCTAACATACGTGGATGTACTCAAGAACGATGCAGGAGTGCAAAGTACCAACGAACTGGCCAGATGTATGGAGAATCGGGATGACTGGAAACGACGATGGAGGGCTCGTCTGAGGACGACCTAGAGAGAGATTATTATGAACCTCCCTCCTAAGTCTTGTAAATATGGCGTTTACCGTCTCCAAGGGAAAGAATACTTAAATTGGAGCCTTAATTACTCTTCGATCTTCCCATTATACGTCTATGGAGAACTAATTAATTAATATCAATTAAACTATACAACGGATCTCTTAGCAAAATGCAAGCACACCATTCCCCATGAAGCCGGTCGATTTGATATAGGGCCTATGGCTCGAGTGCTTGAGGCAGAAACTGTGGGAGGAGTAGCGAATCAAAGTATTCCAAAGTAGGGGAACAATAGTATGGTCGCCATAGGCACACTAACTACAAAAAGTAGTGTACAGCAGTGTACAGTATGTGGCGTGTGTTTCACACTGAGACAGCGAGAGTGAGCGTGCATGCAGTGCAGGGCTCTATACTGCTCTCTTCTCTCCGTTCTCACATGCACTCTGAAAAGTCTGACCACTGGCAAAGTTCTCTTGAACCCTGTTGGGACCTGTTGGGTAAGTAGTGTGTTATGGTGCTCAGCTGTGCCACGCATCAAATGCCAATTTGGCCTCAGCACAAACTTATCATGCGCAGCAGGGCAACCACATGGTCAGCAGCGTCCCTGAATGAGTGCATTTGGACTGGGGCTTGAGGGCTTCTGACACTTTGAATGTGCCAGGGCCTTTAGTGTTGCTTTTCATGGGGATTTGTTGTATGTCTATGTGCAACATTGTGGTTGTGTAGCATATCTCTGCTATCGGGGATGGCAGAGAAAATGGTCATTTTTCAGGAAATTAAGAAAACAAAGCAATACTGCCTCATCGATGTTGGTTGTGTGACTTTATATATTCTAAATGATGTGCATGAGAGGGGGAGAGGTGGTGGAGTTAGCTGTTTTCGCTCTTTACTGAGCCGAGACATGGAGTGAGACCAAATGAACTGTGCTGAACATTCACACGCGCGCACACACACACACACACACACACACACACACACACACACACACACACACACACACACACACACACACACACACACACACACACACACACACACACACACGCAAGCTCACTGCATGTGGAACACAACACACCACACCGATACTAATACTAAAAGTATACGGTCAGAAATGTGCTCTGTTGCTGTCTCATCACAAACCTGTTTAGAAAAAAAAAATTACTTTAAACCTGAAGAAAAAAACCCTAAAATAAACCGCACAGGGAGTGCTGATCGACAGTTACTGCCTCTGTGGTGTGTGTGTGTGTGTGTGTGTGTGTGTGTGTGTGTGTGTGTGTGTCTGTGTGTGTGTGTCTGTGTGTGTGTGTGTGTGTGTGTGCTCTCTACCAGTCTAATGGAAGGCGGTGAAGCACTTATCTTGTCTTCTGATCTTCACAGCTCGAGCGGCGTGTGGTCTCTTCATGCTCATCTGGATTTGGCTGGTTTGCCTGCACGGTTAGTGCAGGTAGTGACACTTTACTATATGGAGACTGTATGAACACAAACAGTGGAGCATCTTGAAATAAGTCTGCTTAACCCATTTAGACCTGAGATCGATTCTACAAATGCCTTCCAAAATCCTGACAGTTTTCTGAAAACCCATGTTTCTATATCAGTGGTTCTCAAAAAATGTCATGTCAAGGACCTCAAAGATAGCCTGATGAAGGCCGCATAGGCCGAAACGTTGCTGTTTCCCTATTAAAGTTGGTTCACTGCAATTGAAGACAGTGTTTGTTCCTTTTTCATTATCGGGCATCGTACCCTCTCCTACGCACCTGTCGCCTGTAGGTGTGCAAAAGCTTTGCTTTTTATGTCAAGGAACCCCAAAAATATATGTAATTGGCCGCCGACCCCCATCTGAAAATATGTTGTTCCAGGGACCCCCCAGAAGAAAAGGTTTTAGTTAAAAACATTCACTCTGAAAGAATATATTCAAACATTTGGGCCACATTTCATGATTTTTCAAAAATAGAAGACCTACAAGCTCTATTTTTCAATAGCTAAAGTACAACATAATGCATAATGCAACATGGTTAAAACTATATGAACACAACAAGAATGTAAAAGTCCTGCTGAGGACGTGCTGTTACTAACGGGCTATTAAAACATTGTAGTGACACGCCAGTAACGTATGCAGGAATTATACAAGTTGGCCAGGTGAAAATATCAAATATCAATATGAAACTGTAAATGTAATATTAATATTTCGACAACTCTGCTTGTTGTTGCATGATATATGGTAAAATGACAGGACATTATGTATGCTATACTAAATGATCAAATCATCATTTTAGAATATTCATGTTTTTGGGCGGCAGTGGCTCAGGAGCTCGGTAGAGTAGGCCACCTGGGAAATGGAAGGTCTCCCATTCTGTGTCCTTGAGCAAGACACTAAAGCCCCATTCAGACCGAAGAAGCAGAAGCTAGCTTCTGCTTCTTCGTCCCATGTTATCTCTATGCAGAACAGCTTCTGCGTTTAAAAGCTGGAACAATAGCTTTTTTTTGTTTTTGCGTTTTTTTTTTCTCACCGGACCTTAACTTTAAAGCAGCTTTTAAAAGCTGGAGCTTTAAAAATCTGCGTGTAGCCAATCAGAGCACAGCGTGGTTTGAGGAGGCGGAGTTGAGCTCATTTTACGAAACCAAAAAGCCTTGGAAAAGCTGTCCGAGCCAATTGTCCGCATTAAAAAATAAACTTTTTAAATATGGGCTGTATATGAAATATGAATGGATATTTGGCAAGACCATAGCATATTTTGTGATAGAAATTAAAGTTTATATGAAAAACAAGTTGTCGAAGCGGTGAAAACAGGTTGTGTTCCGTGTGCCGTCGCGAGTGTCACTTTTCTGGGGACAAGTCATCGTGCATTCACCCCCCCCCTCCGGTTCTCATCGAAGCTATGGATGGACTACTGAACTGAACTCTCCAGAACGCTATCCGTCGCTTGTGGACTGTTTGTGGACTAAACAGTGCACGCACACACACACGGTTGATAAATTAGCAGATATAGATAGATAGACAAACAACAGTTTTCCCCAAAACCTTCCCCGAGAAGAGGGGAGTAGCAGCCCGCTCTCAGCGCGTTTCTGTGCCGGTCCTCGTGTGTGCTCGGAGACGATTTGCGGGACGTTTCATCGCACTAAAATTAATTGCCCTTGTCGCGGGACCTCGCCCTGAGCACAGGGGGTTGATCACTGGTTTACGCTCCTCGACACCCAGTCTCAACTTAGGGGGTCCTCCGCGGGCCGGGCCACAGGGTCCAGAAGTCGGTCCACTTTCGCTCGAGGGGAAAGCTCGAGTTTTCTCCTCGACGACGGGGTCTGGCCGCAGGTCACCCGAGGCACTCACCGTGGTACAGTGGCGCTGTACCACATACTCCTGTAGTAATGTACTACAGGAGTGGGGCCTTGATCATACCTTTAAAAAATAATTAATAGCCTTTATATCAGTTGTATGTTCCCCCTCTATTTATGCAATATGTTGCCCGTGTTTTGTGATTGGTTTGCTGCGTTCTGAATTGATAAACGAATCGCATATAGATAATATTTATTTGAGGGAATCATTTCAATTGGTTTATTGCGTTCATGTATGTAGGGCAGGCCTATCGGCTGTCGATGAACCTCATAGCAAAAGTTGAAAGACAGTAGATAGCCTATATTTAAGATAGATGGAACACAATCCCCCCGTGTGTGTGTGTGTGTGTGTGTGTGTGTGTGTGTGTGTGATATTGAGCACCGGGGAGCCGACACGGCCCACGGGGATCACTTGCGAGCCTCTGTGTGTGTGTGTGTGTGTGTGTGTGTGTGTGTGCAAGCGAGAGAGATCAATAATTAATAGCCTTTACATCAGTTGTATGATATGCATGTGGCCATCCCTGATCGGACCTGTCCTGAACTGAGGACTGTATAAATGATAATGTGCAGTCACTGCAGTGTGATCACCCCACATCCCCCCAAGGCTCACCCCCACCCTGAATGGGGTGTGTCGCTGGCTGTAGGGGGTCCGTTATTGGACCTTATTAGCACCTGAACACACCCCTGTTTGTGGAATACCCAAAAAGTTTTTTGGGGGGGAGAAATCAAAAAAATCAAAATGGACGTGGGCAAAGAAAGTGCAAAGAAAGCAACAAAGAAGAGGAGGTGGGAAGACAGGCTGATAGTGGCTGTCAGCCAGTGTCATATTTTATATGACAAAAGTCTTGTGGACTTTAAAGATAAATTGAAGAGGGAGAAGGCATGGGAGGACATCGCTGTTGGGGTTGGCGAGTCAGGTTAGTACAAATATTAGCAACAATGCTATAGTTAGCGGCCGAGTTTCTACCACCGGCGTCCGTTATAAACATGCTACAGACAGGTTGTAATATTTTGGAGGTTTGATCTAAAAAATAAAAAATAAATCGACTGAATGAATGAATGCATAGACTACTATCTGCATCACAGTGCTTGTGATGCCATGTACTGCTTGTGGAAGACTACAATAAATACTTTTCTGTTAAGATGAATGGGATCATGTGATAGTTTATTTTCCATCTGCAGCCATCTGGCACTAAGCAACATGCATATTGTGTTACAAGCTAGGCAATGCATATTTTCTGTGTAATAACACAGTCACCAGTCCTTTGCTCATTGCTAATATAGAAATAAATAATTAGCATTTATCATACAATATAGAAACCTGAAAGCAGAAATGTACATGCATACACATGAATTGGTTGGTGCCCATATACTGTCTAGTTCACTTGGAAAATGACAAGTACACTTTAATGTCTAGTGCGCTGTGTCCTGCACGTCCGTGCTCTCATCCAGTGCTAATGAAAAATAAAATCCTATATTTTGGCTATTAAACCCCCCCGTATACGGCCCGTTTGGGGACCCCTGGTGTAGACTGTCTGTACATGTATGAATAATAACTAAAAACGATTAGCCTACAATGCATGCTGGCATATTTTGATATGACGTAGCTGTTGGCTTTACTCAGGTCACGTCATGACATGTCATTTTTCCCCCAGCGGAAACGTGCAGGAAGAGGTGGAAGTCCCTCTCCGATCAGTACAGGGGATATCTGGCCAAAGAAGACACCCAGAGGAAAAGTGGATCCGGCCAAGTTCCGGGAAAGCCGTGGGTCTTCATGGCTGTCATGTCGTTCCTGAAGCCACACATGGCGAGAAGGGACACGACAGGCAACATGACCCCGAGCGCTGCTTCCCGCCAGGGTAATCTGCACCTTGATATTAATGTATATTCACTGAAACTGTCCTTGCACTAATCAATGTCTGCATGATAACAGATACCAGCTACTATGCTCATTCACCTAATTTCTAAATCTCATGAAGATACGTTTTTTGAGGGGCGCTTCATCTGGCTTTTGAAATTATGTCATATGGCAGCAAAGTCTATGGAATTTCATAGCAGTTAAACATTACCATGTGTCCCTCACTTCACACAAGTGTCGTTTTTCAATTTATTATTTTCCCCCCTCCCCTTTCTCTCCATTTATTTTCTGGAAACATTCAAATAACGATGGAACAATACATAATACATTTCACCCACTGTTTTAACACCTGTAAACCTGTGATGTGACAATAAAGAATATGATTCTTTTTTTTATTCTACTATCTCCAGGACCAAGTAAAGGCCCCTCCAGAAAAAGGGCCCCACCTGCAAACCACACCAGCACTACCCGACCATGCCTCGGGGCTGGTGAGGGAGCCGGAGCCAGCAGCAGCAGCACATATCTTCCCGGTGACTATGTCACTCTATTTCCCTACGGGTCTCCTGCAGCTCAGGGTGACGAGGACAGCCTGCCACCTCCCCCACCAACCGAGGACTCCAGCACCTTTTCCTTCTATGACGTCGCAGAACGCCAGGTAAGGTCTAGGAAATATGTCATTACATTGATATTTGAAATTCTAGATATTATGTCTGGGATGTATTCACGTGGACTACAATTGTCAGTTGCTACGACTGATTTATCTATCTCAATGATTTCTATTATTATATATATTTGATATTTATAAATAACACCAGTTGTGCTGATTAGTGATTAGAGTTCCGTCAAAGCAGCAGCATCTATGGTACTTGGAGAGACAGATCAGTGTCATGACACATTGTCAGCTTGTAGATAAGCTATTATATGATGTTTGTTATATTGATCACACAAGCAATAGTATGCATGTTCAGAAGCATCTTCAATAAAACTCTAGGTATTTCATTAAAGCAAAGGCAATTTATTTGTTGGCTGTATATGTAAAAGAACAGCAGGAGCATACAGTAGCTTTGGAATATTTATTCTATGTAAGGGGGGGGGGGGGGGGGCACTTTCTATGTGAAAGCCCCTGTACATCCTATATATGTGTAGGAAGTTAGGAATCCTGTAATCTCACATGACTGACCAATAGTATATGTGATTGTCTGTATCGCCCGGTTCTAGACCCAGGACAACCCTGAAGTGCAGCAGTCTGAGGAGGAGGAGGAGGAGGAGGAGGAGGAGTATGTGCCTGTGCCTCGGAAGGTGCGTCGTCATCAGGCCAACCCCCAGCACAAAGACATGACACCCTTCCAGGAAGCCCTTGTCAACGAAATGGCAATTACCGCAACGCCTACCATCTCCAGAAGTGTTCCGCAGGCTCTGGATATGAACGAACTTCACTTTCTGGCCTTTGCCAAAATGGTGAATGGGCTTTCGGTCAGAAACCAGGCTCGTTTAAGATTTGAGTGTGCCAAGGCATATACAGATATCTTTTATGAAGAACTGGGAGAGCAAGCACCACCCTAGTTCTTCCCTCTCTCTCTCTCTCTCTCTCTCTCTCTCTCTCTCTCTCTCTCTCTCTCTCTCTCTCCCTCTCTAACTGCAGTTCTTTCTCACTTTGCTCTGTTTTAAAGAGAGAAATTTCTCAGCACATGTGTCTGTATATAGGTTATAATGGAATGGGATGAGACTGCACCTTGATTTGGCAGTACAAGCTATTACCTAGTAGATCTGTTTTTGAATAGCCAACGCTAATATCTAAAATTTAAATTACACATACCATAACCGTATGCTTTCCCGGTTTTAATGTAAATTTAAAGTACATTTGGCCGTGGACACCCAATCTGAAAACATTTTGTGTCAGGGACTCTCCTTATATTCCACGTTTGTCTGAAATTTGTCAAGATTTTCTTTTCTTTTTATATCCGATGTATATAGAGTTAAAGTGGTTTAACTGATTTTGATGCTATGTTAACTAATGTTGCCACTTAGAACCCCCCTCAACGTTTTTGACGGGACGTCATTGTGGCTCAGCAGGTAAAGCGTCCACTTGAGAAAGCGAAGGTTCCCAGTTCGATCCCAGGCTCCCCTGCCATGCATTACTATGGTAAAAAACACATTTAAGCGCTTCTCTTCCCAGCACTGAGCATTGCGTTTCAGTGCATTTATTGTTGGAGCGCCCTGGGCGATTGAAGTAGACAATAGCTCAACTTCTGGATTGGAGCTCCGCTCATCAATGTCACGTTTGATTCTCCTGGATCTGTGTGACAACTTGGTAATTTATGAGCTGACTTTGAATGGGTATCCCACACCCATAAGTACCATCGTTTCGCCATGGATATAAACACGGCACCTCCAAAACACATAGTATGCTATGGATTACTGTATTGTTTATATTCTTTGTTTTTTGTGTTCAAGGAGTAAAAACCATAGACTTTGTCTCTCATTGTTTACTATGAGATGTATACAATAAAATGTGTAATCTTTAAAGGAAATAATTGTTGTCTTTTTGAATACCTGGAGCATTATAAAGAGTAAATTACAGAAGCCAAATTTCAACCTATCTTCGTCTAATTGGTCCTCACCAATACTCATAAGATGGCACCATTTCTGTCCACTCACTCATTAGTGGGTTGTGGACTGTTCAGAAACCTGGTTATTACAGTGACATAATCGATGAGGATTCCAAACTAATTAGAGCGACAGCCTTTCTCTTCCTCGAAAATTAGCAAGATTTACGTTAATTGCAATTCAATTATTTTAATGTATGAAATCCATTAAAATGACCACTGGTGATGTCATATTAGATTAAGGTTTCTGACCTGTCACAAATGAGAGACAAGGTGAGCAGACAAATGTTGCTGCCTGTCTTATATTGTTTATATTTTTATTTGGATCTCTTTTAGCCTTTCGGCTAATCTTCCAAGAGTCTAGAAATAAATTAAAACATAACACAATACATTATATTACATTACAAAATATATATATATAAATATATGGATATAACTCTTTAATAGGAATATTGGGGTGGCTCTTAAAAGAGCCTTTGGTTTTTGGACTGGACTGGATGACTAGGCCACTTGATCTTGCCAGGAAACGGCACCCACACCAGAAAAGAAGGATGTGAAGCAACTTCTTCTGAACAGGGACTCCTGTGCAGCGTTGTTGCTCCCCACCCTTCCAATCCGACGGAGACCTGGAACCTCTCCCTCCACGGGCCGATCCACAGCTGGTGTTGGAGCAGCAGCAGCAGCAGCAGCAGCAACAAGACCACGGGTCCTGCCTCTCCTGAGGAGGTTGTGCAGGACACACGTAGCCTTGATGCAGGCCTCTGCATTGGCCGGGAGGAGAGGGATGGTGCGGTGGTACATCCTCCACTGGCTCACCAGGATGCCAAAGGCGTTCTCCACCACCAGTCTGGCTCGGGACAGCCGGTAATTGAAGACTCTCTGCGTCCTGGTCAGGTTCTTCCCGGGGTATGGCCTCATGATGTTGCGCCGCAGAGGGAAGGCCTCATCTGCCACGAACACATGGGGTTGAGGGCCCAGGTCTGCTGCCCCAGGAAGCGGAGTGTCTTCAGGGAGGTGGAGGGTGCCATCCAACAGACGCTGGCCAAAGACGGAGTGTGCCAGAGTACCACCGTCGCTGGAACCTCCATACGCACCGATGTCAACCACCCGGAAACATTTCTCAGCGTCTACAACCGCCAAGAGGACCATGGAGAAAGTCCCCTTGTAGTTGTAGAACTGAGAACCTGTTGCCGGGGGGGCCTGGAGGATGACATGCTTCCCGTCTATGGCTCCAACACAGTTTGGGAAGTCCCAACGTTGCTGGAAGGCAGCAGCGATGCCACGCCAGTCCTTGGTGTCTGGTACTGGCATGAACTCGCCAACCAGACACTCCCAGATGGCGTTGGCAACAACTGGCACTATCCCAGACACCGTTGAGATGCCCACACGGTAGCTGTCTGCGATGGTGCGGTAGCTGTCTCCAGTGGCCAAGAAGCTTAAAACACAATTGAAGAACATTCATTAATTATCTATACAGATATCTATCTATACTGTATATACACATTACTATACTAATATACACACATTACTATTATATATATATATAATATATACTGTGTATATATATATATATATACCGGTATACACACACACACACACACACACACACACACACACACACATTACTATACTTGTGTGTGTGTGTGTGTGTGTGTGTGTGTGTGTGTGTGTGTGTGTGTGTGTGTGTGTATATATATATATATATTTATTGTTCATTTCCACCACAGAAGTAAACTATCAAGCACTTTACTTATCACCTAAAAGTGAAATATGCGACTATGCTGGCCTGGGCCTTTATAATATTATTATTATTATTATTATTTCTATATTATTACACTATAGACTATAGGCTACTCACCGAAGGCAAATGGCGAGCCGTTCAGCAGGTGGTATGGCGCGCCGACAGTTGGTGTCCTGCCTGGCTATACGCGGACCCACTCTGCTCAAGACCTCGTCGAACTGGTCGACGGTGAGCCTGAAGGCCGCTTGAAACCGGTCTCGGTCCAGTCGCTGTTCTTGGACCAGAGTATAGAACGTCCCCAAACGCAGACGCTGCTGCAATATACTGTGGACCCAAATACAGCGAGCGGAGCGAGGCCGGCGTTCAAGTGCTTCTTCCTCCTCCAAGGCGGCAAGAACGATCAGGAGCCTCCGACGTCTCAGCTGAAGATCCATGGTGTCACTATGACATGCGGGTTTAAACCCCCGCTATATATATGAAATATTTTAACCGCGAAAATGTCACTGTTTTGTCATTGGTTTGCTGTTCCGCAACATCGATAAACCAATCGCATAGATAGATGATATTTTCTTGAGGGAATAAGGTATTATCGCGTGAATATTTTAACCGCGAAAATGTCACTGTTTTGTGATTGGTTTGCTGTTCCGCAACATCGATAAACCAATCGCATAGATAGATGATATTTTCTTGAGGGAATAATTTGTATTGGTATTACACGTGAATGTGTGTGTGTGTGTGTGTGTGTGTGTGTGTGTGTGTGTGTGTGTGAGAGAGATAGATATAATGGCCCGTGTATATATATATATGCCATATACCGTATATACTGGCCCTATTAACTTTTCATGTTAATGTTAAGTAAATGATATCTCTCTCTCTCTCTCTCTCTCTCATGCACACCCCCCCCCCCCCCACACACACACACACACACACACCCACACACACACACACACACACACACGCGTCCGTTGCACTGGACTCCGTTCCGGTGATATTGATTATTAATTAAGTAATTAAAGTATGCCTAGTCTACTAGCACAATGTTTCACATCATCTGCTAATTAAAAGCAAACTTTAAATGTGCTGATGCTGTAGGCTAGTGAGGGTCCGGGGGGTGGACTGGAGGAGCGGTGTCCTACTGCCACATACCGGTACCGGTAGCCAGCCGAGGAGGCCTCAGTGACAGGCTGACAGCGCCGCGATAGTGGCTCCCTACTTCGGACTGAATGTCCGGAAATCACACGTAAACATAAGCTGTTTTAATTGCTTTTATGACGTGCTGGATATATACAATTGTATGCTTTTGCTAAATCAACATTAACATTACATACAGAGCCGCCATTTAAAAAAAAACCCGGAGTGTTTCGCTCGTGGCCTAGGGGGGAGAGGAGAGCGGAGTGTGGGGGGGAGACATGAGCGCTGAAGACGGGGAGGATTGAGATCCGGTCCGTTCGGTTATTTACAAACAAGTTTACCAAGATTATATTATTTATTCATCCATGAATAGGTTATGATGTAACTAAATATATCATTATTTCTCCTCTACAGTCGCTATTTTACATTTTAGACTTTCAAATGCGCATCTGCTCAAACTGCCCGTCTCTCGTCTCAAAAGCCAGACAGCCAGTCCAGGCAGCTTGAGTGACAGGTACCTTGTACACGCCCACTTTCTCAAAAAAAAGCTGCGTCTTTTAGATTTCTGCTTCTGCTTTTTAAAGCAGCTTCTTCAATGTGAACGGAGCTTAAGGCCCTCATTTATCAATTGAGTGTAAAATCTGCCCCAAATTTGAGTGTGGGTTTCGTAGTACACCCACGTCGCCCCGGCATTTATAAAGTGATCGCAAACAGCTGATCCTTCCTTAATTTCGTTCTGACGTTAATAAATGTGACGGCTGAAATCTATCAGGCACGCCCTATGAAATCAAGCCTCGCGAAGGCGTGAGACTGCGCACTGCTGTGATCAGTCCTGTGGTTGAGTGATGCCTGCATGAGAGATAGGCTATCATGTCGTCAAGGCAGTCATAATCAACGTTTATGTAGTGATTTGATCATTGATGAACGAATAATAAACATATGGATGAAGGCTTGCCGCTTGTGTGCTGGTATGTGTTGGCGACGCACGCCACGGTCCCGTCCCCCCGACCCCCAAAAATGATCTCGCTTTTATCTGAACTGTCAAAGCACTTATTTAAATGGTGAATGATTAAGCCCCTTACGCCTATAGCCTGCTACAATTGCAAATAGGCAAGCTGTATGCCTGTCATTGTCACTTGGAAATAATGGCGTGCAGTCCATTTATGCCTTTTTTTTAAATAATATCACAGTGATGCCGCATCACCGCATGCGCTCCCAAATCATCTCACAAGTGCGCTCGCATAACAAGGCCAGTAAAGCACTGTTTGATTAAGCACAAACTAATACAATGTAAACATGTTATATTGTTTTTAATTGCGCGATTTTAATTACTTGTAAAGTTGGAAAGTTTTACATGTATATACACATACCGTTTTATATTAACATTTTAGGAGTGAAAACATATGTTTAGATACCCGTGACAGCATGTCAGCAGTTCAGACAATGCTGCTCCGCTTGTGTACGACAGAAAAACAGCCGAGGACAGCTCGAGGACAGCTCCCGACCAGACGTGAGTTTTGAACTTTGTCAAGTTTCGGCGTGCACCCATATTTTGGCGTACACCCGGTTGATAAATGAGGGCCTTAAATGCAGTGTGTGTGTTTGTGTGTGTGTGTGTGTGTGTGTGTGTGTGTGTATGTGCGCGCGCGTACGTGGTGTAGGCCTAGTGCCTACATACCAGTAAATGAGATATTAATCACGTTCCTTTGTATTTCAGGGCCCCCCTCGGATAGTTACTGTCCATGGCGGGCTGTAGACTGGATCAGGCTTTCCACATGCAGCTACCCCACAACACAGCAGGTCTTGTTTGCATGCAGTGCAGACAGAGCAGAAGCTCTCAATGTTTTAACCATAAGACAACTAAATATACAATAACTAAACTCAAATCTCACTTGAATTGGAGTGAGATTCACTTCATAATTCAAATTAAATACAAAATAAAAGCCCCCCACCCATCTGTAACTCTGATAGTGTACACATGGAACCAAATGGACCCACTAACGGGACATGGTTCCATTTGTACACTGTCAGAGTTAAATTAATAATCGATTTTACTATTTAATATAAATATATATATATAAATTGGGGGTCCCAGAGATAGAAATTCCATTAAATGGGGGTCCGTAATGCATGTCAAACTTGGGGTCCTTGAAAGCAATAAGGTACACCCGCACACTGTGTATCTGCTCGGCACAAGAGTATTGTCTTATTTAATGAAGCAACGTTTCGGTCCCTCCGGACCTTTCTCAGGCATAACACATCATTTTAACAGAGTTACTTATATACAAACGTTTTAAAAAGAATCAACCAATCACAATAGACAGAGTCTAATTAGAGGAAGAGGTACAGCTTGTGATGATCCTCAATTTGCTGACATCATTTAAAGACACAAGGACCCCAAATAATTTTTACATTATACGAGAAAAGATGTAAAGACTAATTAGTGTGGTACGAGGCGTCAAAAAAACAGCTCCCGTAGGATTTTTGTGCTAAAATTGTTTTTTTTGCAGATCTTGGTTCTATAGAGTCCAAACTATGAGAAAATGATGGGGTTCAAATTTTCCCGACCCCCACCCCGTTTCTGGGGGGGTCATCTATTTGGGACCTCCCAGAACAGTATGCCAGCCAGTTAATGTCCGATTTTCATAATATTAGAATTGTTTTGTATGTTTTAAAACATTCTGAGTTGATTTCTTAAACTTTTAAAGTGGTCAGAATAATCTTTTTTTACTTTTGGTAGGGGTGTTTCCTCACCTGGGACCTCCCGTACTGACCCCTGGGCCTATTCCAGTTCTCATTACATTCCTCGCTCTGCTCCTGCTCCAGAATATTGTCAAATTAGATCATAAATGAAGCATAAAAGTATTTGTAGCTGGGCTCTGATATAAAAAAAAATTAGTAGCCAATACGAGGGGTCTTCCACAGGGGGCCCATGACCCCTAGGGGGTCCTCAGAGTTACTATACAGGGGCCCACCAAATCATTGTGGGATAGGAACTTTTTTTCTTTTTTTACATTAAACCACTTGAACCATACCATCCCTTTTCCAAGGAGAACTTTAGCCAACAATAGCTGATCTACAAGGTTGTAGTTTGAGCTTGTAGATCAGCTATTTTCAAAGTAAGGTGCCTCAGACCCAAGTGTAGCAAATATTGCTGCTAAATAAAGATCAGCCAACATCAGCCAGGCTGCTGCTGTCTTTCTCTTTTCTCTTTGTCTTTCTGTTGTCGGTCAGGTGACTGGGAGGGCTACTTGTCATCCTTAGAGGAACTCATCAAGTATTTCTTTGCTCGTGATCTCCTTAAATATGCTCGACTATCTTGCCCAAATGAACGCTCTTGAACAGGATGACCCAGAAACATGGAACGCACTGAAGTCAGGTGAATTTGTGGTCAGAGTCACCGTTCACTCATCTCTTCACAGATCAAGCCCTTGAGCAGGAAATCAAGAAGCTAAAGGGACATGGTGGGATGGTTGGACTCAGTAGAGATGAAGCAGCTCTGGACCGACTAGTCACTACCACACCTCATCTCTCTGGTCTAGTGAATCAGTACCTCAACATCTTCCCAAAAGCTTCCAGGTCTTCAAGGAAAGAACATTATCAGCTCTCAGGAGAGATTGCATTGTGGTCAAGAGAAAATGCTCTCAAGCAATGTAAATTGATTGAGTTGCACTGTGGAGGCAATCTGTTCAAAGAGAACACACCATTGAAGAGTCTGGTTTCATCAGCGCTTGTGTCAGATGGGGCAATACATGACATTCTTCCTGGGCCTACACAATTTTCCTGGGCTTACACAATTTTTCTGGTGCTGACTGGGGAGGAAACTTAGTTGGAATCTCCAAGAAGACATGGGTCAATGCCTACTTGAGGCTTGATGATGATGATGATCCTGCCATTAATTGCTTCAAGGACCTTGGAATGGGTTCCATTCCTCCTGAGCTTGTTAACGGCAAGCTTCCATCACAATTGGAGTCATTGGAGCATTTTGCATGGCGTGTTTATAGTCCAAAAGGTCCAACAACCTTGCCATTACTCAGATAGGAACTATTTCGGTCAAAGAACTTGGAGGGTGAGATGCTACCTCCAACTCGTGCTGCACTGCTACCACATATCCTCTGTGCCAACTACGTCACAATGCGGGATAAGTCATTCATACCTGCCAAATTGCCCTGAGCTTCCACCAATCGAACATAATGGATGGAATTCAGATAGTGGAGGGTATATGTTCCAGTCAGGTGTCTTGCCCTCCCTGCTCCAAAAGCAATACTTGAGCTCATCAAATGTGGTTGCAAAGCAGGTTGCAAGGGACGGTGCAGCTGCTCAAACAATAACCTGCCTTGCACTCCTCTCTGCAAATGCTATGGTGGAGACTGTGTCAACACTATTAGGGAGGACATTCAAGATGATGATGACGAAGATGAATAGATCCTGCAAATAATGTATTGTAGGCATAATTGACCATGGGCTCTTTAAGAGGATAGGTGTGTGTGTGTGTGTGTGTGTGTGTGTGTGTGTGTGTGTGTGTTGTGTTGTTAGTGTGAGTGCAGTGTGTGAAATAAATGGACACATTCTGCATGCCCAAAGTGAGAAGTTGCAATACCTTTATTCCCTGCAGTAACATCTGTCAACAATAATGGTAGAATACTAATAAACTATCAAAGTACTTTACATAAACGCAATATATTCTAATACTATTCGAAATACTTGAAAATCTGTATATATGGGTGCAAGAATAGGGGAAAAACTAGTCCCGGCCCCCTGTGGAAGACCCCCTGTATTAACTACTACTCATTTTTGTAATCAGTGCCCAGCTACAAAAGCTTTTAATGCTTTAAGTATTATCTAATTTGACATTGTTCTGGAACAGGAGCAGAGCGAGGAATGTAATGAGTACTGAGATGAGTCAGGGGGGTCCCGGTGAAGAAAGACCCCAACCTAAAGTCAGAAAAGATTATTCTGGCTACTTTCAAAGTGTAATAAATCAACTCAGAATATTTAAAACCCTATAAAACAACCCTAATATTATGAAAAGCGGACATTAATTGTCTGGCGTACTATTATGGGAGGTCCCAAAATATATGACCCCCCCAAATAAGGGGTGGGGGTCGGGAAAATTTGAACCCCATCATTTTCTGACAGTTTGGTCCCTATGAAAGCCAAAAAAGCAAAAAAAGCACTTTTAGCAAAAAAAATCCTACGGAAATACACCTCGTACCACACTAATAGGGGAAAAACTGGTCCCGGACCCCCTGTGGAAGACCCCTGGTATTAGCTACCATTCATTTTTGTAATCAGTGACCAGCTACAAAAAAATGTAATGCTTATATTATTATCTAATTTGACATCGTTCTGGAACAGGAGCAGAGCGAGGAATGTAATGTGTAATGAGTACTGAGATGAGTCCGGGGGTCCCAGGTGAAGAAAGACCCCAACCAAAAGTCAGAAAATATTATTCTGGCTACTTTCAAAGTGTAATAAATCAACTCAGAATATAAAAAAACCTATAAAACAACACTAATATTATGAAAATCGGACATTCATTGTCTGGCGTACTATTATGGGAGGTCCCAAAATATATGACCCCCCAAAAAAGGGGTGGGGGTCGGGAAAATTTGAACCCCATAATTATCAGACTTTTTGGTCCCTATGAAAGCCAAAAAAGCAAAAAAATCACTTTTAGCAAAAAAATCCTACGGAAATACGCCTCGTACCACACTATAACCCTATAGCCAAAAAAGCGAAACCTATACGTTTTTTTTAGAGCTGGGACTCGATTAAAAAAAAAATCTAATTAATCAGAGGCTTTGTAGTTAATTAATCTCGATTAATCGCATTTTAATCGCATATCAATATTTAACCCGAGAACAGTGAGAAACCTTTTTTTTCAAATGTTTTTGGTATCCCAGTGAATAGTGACTACGGGATTCCACTCATTTTCAACATTTTACTGTCATTAATATACCTTAGAGTTGTTGTGTGGATATAATAAGAAAGTCCCCCCAATTATGTGTTGCCTAGAACTGGAGGTCTGAAAAAAAAATCAGTAACATTATGAAATACATCTCAGTGACATCACAAAAATGTACTTCATAATGTTACTGTTTTTTTTCAGACCTTCAGTTCTATAGGCAACACAGAATGGGGGGACTTTTTATTATTTCCAGTGCACACAACTCCATAGAAAAATGCGTTTTATCCCAACAGTGATATATAGGCAGGTGATTTATATAGGCAGCAAGTGCCTACATAAAGTGTCTTCAGTGTGTATATGAATACTCAAATGTGCTTTACATGGCTGGGCATGAGAAAACAAATAAAAACAACTTTATTATGGGGGAAACAAAAAGGTGCGATTAATTTATCTGTAGTTAATCGCGATACATTTTTCTGTAGTTAATTAATCTCGATTAACGCGTTAAAGTCCCGGCCCTAGTTTTTTTATTTATTTTATCCCACGATTTTTCAACCCATTTTTTTTTTCACCCAGTGTCAATTATCTGATGTAATCCTGGGCGCTACACTTCCTCTGCCAACCTGGGGGGGGGGGGGGCAGCGGACTGACCTCATGCTTCCTTCTATGCATGAGGAGAACATGCAAACTCCACACAGAAAAGGCCCTTTCAAATGTCAGGGGGTGATGGCTTCCCGGCCGAATGGTATAAGATATTTAGAGGTTCACTAATACCCACACTCAAGAGTTGTTTTAACCATGTACTTAAAGGGGGAGAAACACCTGTATCCTGGAGACAGGCTATAATCTCAGTGATACCAAAAACAGGCAAAGACAAAACAGAATGTAGCTCCTACAGGCCTATTTCGGTACTCAATATAGACTATAGATTATTTGCTTCGATAATGACAAAAAGACTAGAAGACATACTTCCAGATATAATAGACACAGATCAGTGTGGTTTCATAAAACACAGGCAGACACAAGATAATGTCAGACGTGCACTATTCCTGGTAGACAGTATGAGTAGGAACAACGCTACGTCATTGGCAATTAGTCTTGACGCCGAGAAAGCATTTGATGCTTGCCGCTGGGAGTTCTTATACATGGTACTGCAACGCTTTGGATTTACAGAACAGGTTATAAAATGTCTCAGATCCCTGTATTACCAACCGACGGCCCGAATCAAAGTAAATGGCAGCCTGTCAAACACAATCAACTTGGAACGTGGTTGCCGTCAAGGCTGTAACTTAAGCCCCGCCCTCTTTGCACTATTCATAGAAGCACTCGCTCAAACAATAAGGGAAGATGACTCTATATTAGGGATTTCAATGAAAGGTTCAGCCTCGGAGCATAAGATTAGTTTATATGCCGATGACGTACTGGTGACACTTTCTAACCCAGAGACCAGTCTACCAAAGCTCATGGCCTGTCTGGAAATATATGGTACATACTCTGGATACAAACTGAACATAGACAAAACCCAAGTCCTTTCATTTAACTACTCACCCCATGAGAATATACGAAATAGATACAATTTTAAATGGAATGCGAAAACTATTAGATATCTGGGTATTAATATACCAAAAAACCTGACAAATATCTACAGCGAAAATTATGACCCCATTACAAAGGAAATACTATCAGACTTAGACAGATGGGCCCCCCTGGTGTTCGGTATGCATGATAGAATAGAAGCCGTAAAAATGAACATCCTGCCAAGATTACTATTCCTCTTTCAATCCTTACCGGTAGAAATACCAAAAAAACAATTTGACAACTGGAATAGAGCCATCTCCAGGTTTGTCTGGAGAAGTAAGAAACCCAGAGTACGTTTCAAAACATTACAGTTGCCTAAAGATGAGGGAGGTATGTCTCTCCCGTGTCTAGAAGACTACTATAAAGCGGCACAAATAAGATACTTAGTTTGTTGGTGTAATCCCGAATATGATGCAAAATGGAAGGAAATTGAAATAAATCAATTGGATGTCCCCCTCCAGGCAGTGCTGGGTGATAGGACTCTCATGAGGAAGCACTCAGGAGAATTAAGTAAATGGACGAAAGTCCCCCTGAACATCTGGTTTAAGGAATGTAAGGCCCAAAAGATAGATAAAGAAGTGCAGAGACTGAAATGGATAGCATATGATACTGATTTCACACCAGCCCAGATGGACGCTAGATTCAAAAGATGGACCTGGGAGGGTATAACAACGTACTGTCTGATTTCATCCAATACAGGCCTGCAAAGCTTCCAATATCTGAAGGACAAACATGACCTGGAAAAACAGGATTTTTATAGATATTTACAGTTAAGGCACCATTTTGATAAAAACATAAAAACAGACAAACCTGAAACAGATCTTATTTACATCTTTACAGAAGCCTATAAAGGGGAAACCACAAAAAAACTCATATCAAAACTATATTCGAATATTTTTTCTACTAAAAATCACTCCACTTCATATGTCAAACTTAAATGGGAAAAGGAGGCAAATGTAACCATCACAGAGGAAGAATGGCTGAATATATGTAATATGATATCAACGACCACTAGTTCAGGCTTATGGAGAGAATTCTCGTGGAAAAATATGATAAGATTCTTCATTACACCGAAAATAAAAAGTCTACAGAGTGGGACATCGGAAGCAGGGAACTGTTGGAGGAAATGCAATAATACAATGGCTGACCACTTCCACATATTCTGGGACTGCCCAAGAATACAAACATTTTGGCTAGAAATAATATCAGACATTAATGCAATAATGGGCTTTGAGACTGAATTTGAATTTACAAGTGTCTACATGTGCAACATACCAGAGGATCTTAGTACCCCAGACAAATACCTTCTTAAAATACTGCTAGTGGCAGCTAAAAAGGCAATAACCAAAAAGTGGCTAGATAAAAGCCCGCCTAAGAAAGGAGAGTGGACAGCCATTGTACAAAACATATACGAAATGGAGGAACTTACTTTCGCCGTCAGGATAAGCACAGAAAAGTTTTACAGATATTGGCTGAAATGGATATTATATATGGGAATAGATATATTGTAAATAATTTTGTATGAAAGGATGTTATAATTGTATCTGTTGCGCTCATGTTTTTACTTTAACCTTTGTTTGCCCCTTTTTTTGTTCCGTAGTTTACTCTATTTTTCATGTAATTTACTTTTCTTATTTTTTTTATTTTATTTTATTTTCCCTTTATTTCTTGTCTTATCCTAAAACAATGTGAGATTAACATGACACCTGTACCTGGTAATGAACGAACTGAGACACTCTGAAAATACTCTTACTCTCCTGGAACTGTAAAAGACCCGTTAACACTGTGAAAGTTCAAGAAAAGAAATGTAACAAAAGAACTGTAACAAATACGATATGTACTGTGATGCCCAATGTGACCCATCCGTTTATTGAAAAATCAAAATAAAAACAAAGTTTCAAAAAA
>NW_027665331.1:0-34004 GCF_963924005.1 Protomyctophum bolini | reverse complement strand
TCACAGTAAAAAGGCCTGGTTCACTTTTGCTTAGCTTAGTCTGTAACTTGAAAAACTATGTACCGTATGGCCCTATAAACTGTGTTGGGATGAAAGCTAGCCACTTTGAGCAATGTGGGAAGTGCTGGGGCAGTTTGGGACAACAGGGCCAAAATGTCACTTTCACAGTCCCAAAGTGCCATTTTCACAGTAAAAAGGCCTGGTTCACTTTTGCTTAGCTTAGTCTGTAACTTGAAAACTATGTACCGTATGGCCCTATAAACTGTGTTGGGATGAAAGCTAGCCACTTTGAGCAATGTGGGAAGTGCTGGGGGGCAGTTGGGACAACAGGGCCAAAATGTCACTTTCACAGTCCCAAAGTGCCGTTTTCACAGTAAAAAAAAAAAGATTCATTTTGCTTAGCTTAGTCTGTAACTTGAAAACTATGTACCGTATGGCCCTATAAACTGTGTTGGGATGAAAGCTAGCCACTTTGAGCAATGTGGGAAGTGCTGGGGCAGTTTGGGGACAACAGGGCCAAAATGTCACTTTCACAGTCCCAAAGTGCCATTTTCACAGTAAAAGGCCTGGTTCACTTTTGCTTAGCTTAGTCTGTACTTGAAAAACTATGTACCGTATGGCCCTATAAACTGTGTTGGGATGAAAGCTAGCCACTTTGAGCAATGTGGGAAGTGCTGGGGCAGTTTGGGACAACAGGGCCAAAATGTCACTTTCACAGTCCCAAGTGCCATTTTCACAGTAAAAAGGGCCTGGTTCACTTTTGCTTAGCTTAGTCTGTAACTTGAAAACTATGTACCGTATGGCCCTATAAACTGTGTTGGGATGAAAGCTAGCCACTTTGAGCAATGTGGGAAGTGCTGGGGGCAGTTTGGGACAACAGGGCCAAAATGTCACTTTCACAGTCCCAAAGTGCCATTTTCACAGTAAAAAAAAAACAGATTCATTTTGCTTAGCTTAGTCTGTAACTTGAAAACTATGTACCGTATGGCCCTATAAACTGTGTTGGGATGAAAGCTAGCCCACTTTGAGCAATGTGGGAAGTGCTGGGGCAGGTTTGGGACAACAGGGCCAAAATGTCACTTTCACAGTCCCAAAGTGCCATTTTCACAGTAAAAAGGCCTGGTTCACTTTTGCTTAGCTTAGTCTGTAACTTGAAAACTATGTACCGTATGGCCCTATAAACTGTGTTGGGATGAATGGCTAGCCACTTGAGCAATGTGGGAAGTGCTGGGGCAGTTTGGGACAACAGGGCCAAAATGTCACTTTCACAGTCCCAAAGTGCCAGTTTCACAGTAAAAAAACAGATTCATTTTGCTTAGCTTAGTCTGTAACTTGAAAACTATGTACCGTATGGCCCTATAAACTGTGTTGGGATGAAAGCTAGCCACTTTGAGCAATGTGGGAAGTGCTGGGGCAGTTTGGGGACAACAGGGCCAAAATGTCACTTTCACAGTCCCAAAGTGCCGTTTTCACAGTAAAAAAAAAAGATTCATTTTGCTTAGCTTTGTCTGTAACTTGAAAACTATGTACCGTAGGCCCTATAAACTGTGTTGGGATGAAAGCTAGCCACTTTGAGCAATGTGGGAAGTGCTGGGGCAGTTTTGGACAACAGGGCCAAATGTCACTTTCACAGTCCCAAAGTGCCATTTTCACAGTAAAAAGGCTGGTTCACTTTTGCTTAGCTTAGTCTGTAACTTGAAAACTATGTACCGTATGGCCCTATAAACTGTGTTGGGATGAAAGCTAGCCACTTTGAGCAATGTTGGGAAGTGCTGGGGCAGTTTGGGACAACAGGGCCAAAATGTCACTTTCACAGTCCCAAAGTGCCATTTTCACAGTAAAAAGGCCTGGTTCACTTTTGCTTAGCTTAGTCTGTAACTTGAAAACTATGTACCGTATGGCCCTATAAACTGTGTTGGGATGAAAGCTAGCCACTTTGAGCATTGTGGCAAGAGCTGGGGGCAGTTTGGGACAACAGGGATCGAACAGGGCCAAAATGTCACTTTCACAGTCCCAAAGTGCCATTTTCACAGTAAAAAGGCCTGGTTCACTTTTGCTTAGCTTAGTCTGTAACTTGAAAACTATGTACCGTATGGCCCTATAAACTGTGTTGGGATGAAAGCTAGCCACTTTGAGCAATGTGGGAAAGTGCTGGGGCAGTTTGGGACAACAGGGCCAAAATGTCACTTTCACAGTCCCAAAGTGCCATTTTCACAGTAAAAAGGCCTGGTTCACTTTTGCTTAGCTTAGTCTGTAACTTGAAAACTATGTACCGTATGGCCCTATAAACTGTGTTGGGATGAAAGCTAGCCACTTTGAGCAGTGTGGGAAGTGCTGGGGCAGTTTGGGACAACAGGGCCAAAATGTCACTTTCACAGTCCCAAAGTGCCATTTTCACAGTAAAAAGGCCTGGTTCACTTTTGCTTAGCTTAGTCTGTAACTTGAAAACTATGTACCGTATGGCCCTATAAACTGTGTTGGGATGAAAGCTAGCCACTTTGAGCATTGTGGCAAGAGCTGGGGCAGTTTGGGACAACAGGGAACGACAGGGCCAAAATGTCACTTTCACAGTCCCAAAGTGCCATTTTCACAGTAAAAAAGGCCTGGTTCACTTTTGCTTAGCTTAGTCTGTAACTTGAAAACTATGTACCGTATGGCCCTATAAACTGTGTTGGGATGAAAGCTAGCCACTTTGAGCAATGTGGGAAGTGCTGGGGCAGTTTGGGACAACAGGGCCAAAATGTCACTTTCACAGTCCCAAAGTGCCGTTTTCACAGTAAAAAAAAAAAGATTCATTTTGCTTAGCTTAGTCTGTAACTTGAAAACTATGTACCGTATGGCCCTATAAACTGTGTTGGGATGAAAGCTAGCCACTTTGAGCAATGTGGAAGTGCTGGGGCAGTTTGGGACAACAGGGCCAAAATGTCACTTTCACAGTCCCAAAGTGCCATTTTCACAGTAAAAAGGCCTGGTTCACTTTTGCTTAGCTTAGTCTGTAACTTGAAAACTATGTACCGTATGGCCCTATAAACTGTGTTGGGATGAAAGCTAGCCACTTTGAGCAATGTGGGAAGTGCTGGGGCAGTTTGGGACAACAGGGCCAAAATGTCACTTTCACAGTCCCAAAGTGCCGTTTTCACAGTAAAAAAAAAAAGATTCATTTTGCTTAGCTTAGTCTGTAACTTGAAAACTATGTACCGTATGGCCCTATAAACTGTGTTGGGATGAAAGCTAGCCACTTTGAGCAATGTGGGAAGTGCTGGGGCAGTTTGGGACAACAGGGCCAAAATGTCACTTTCACAGTCCCAAAGTGCCATTTTCACAGTAAAAAGGCCTGGTTCACTTTTGCTTAGCTTAGTCTGTAACTTGAAAACTATGTACCGTATGGCCCTATAAACTGTGTTGGGATGAAAGCTAGCCACTTTGAGCAATGTGGGAAGTGCTGGGGCAGTTTGGGACAACAGGGCCAAAATGTCACTTTCACAGTCCCAAAGTGCCGTTTTCACAGTAAAAAAAAAAGATTCATTTTGCTTAGCTTAGTCTGTAACTTGAAAACTATGTACCGTATGGCCCTATAAACTGTGTTGGGATGAAAGCTAGCCACTTTGAGCAATGTGGGAAGTGCTGGGGCAGTTTGGGACAACAGGGCCAAAATGTCACTTTCACAGTCCCAAAGTGCCATTTTCACAGTAAAAAGGCCTGGTTCACTTTTGCTTAGCTTAGTCTGTAACTTGAAAACTATGTACCGTATGGCCCTATAAACTGTGTTGGGATGAAAGCTAGCCACTTTGAGCAATGTGGGAAGTGCTGGGGCAGTTTGGGACAACAGGGCCAAAATGTCACTTTCACAGGTCCCAAAGTGCCATTTTCACAGTAAAAAAAGACAGGATTCATTTTGCTTAGCTTAGTCTGTAACTTGAAAACTATGTACCGTATGGCCCTATAAACTGTGTTGGGATGAAAGCTAGCCACTTTGAGCAATGTGGGAAGTGCTGGGGCAGTTTGGGACAACAGGGCCAAAATGTCACTTTCACAGTCCCAAAGTGCCATTTTCACAGTAAAAAGGCCTGGTTCACTTTTGCTTAGCTTAGTCTGTAACTTGAAAACTATGTACCGTATGGCCCTATAAACTGTGTTGGGATGAAAGCTAGCCACTTTGAGCAATGTGGGAAGTGCTGGGGCAGTTTGGGACAACAGGGCCAAAATGTCACTTTCACAGTCCCAAAGTGCCATTTTCACAGTAAAAAGGCCTGGTTCACTTTTGCTTAGCTTAGTCTGTAACTTGAAAACTATGTACCGTATGGCCCTATAAACTGTGTTGGGATGAAAGCTAGCCACTTTGAGCAATGTGGGAAGTGCTGGGGCAGTTTGGGACAACAGGGGCCAAAATGTCACTTTCACAGTCCCAAAGTGCCATTTTCACAGTAAAAAAGGCCTGGTTCACTTTTGCTTAGCTTAGTCTGTAACTTGAAAACTATGTACCGTATGGCCCTATAAACTGTGTTGGGATGAAAGCTAGCCACTTTGAGCAATGTGGGAAGTGCTGGGGCAGTTTGGGACAACAGGGGCCAAAATGTCACTTTCACAGTCCCAAAGTGCCATTTTCACAGTAAAAAGGCCTGGTTCACTTTTGCTTAGCTTAGTCTGTAACTTGAAAACTATGTACCGTATGGCCCTATAAACTGTGTTGGGATGAAAGCTAGCCACTTTGAGCAATGTGGGAAGTGCTGGGGCAGTTTGGGACAACAGGGCCAAAATGTCACTTTCACAGTCCCAAAGTGCCAGTTTTCACAGTAAAAAAAAAACAGATTCATTTTGCTTAGCTTAGTCTGTAACTTGAAAACTATGTACCGTATGGCCTATAAACTGTGTTGGGATGAAAGCTAGCCACTTTGAGCAATGTGGGAAGTGCTGGGGCAGTTTGGGACAACAGGGCCAAAATGTCACTTTCACAGTCCCAAAGTGCCATTTTCACAGTAAAAAGGCCTGGTTCAACTTTTGCTTAGCTTAGTCTGTAACTTGAAAACTATGTACCGTATGGCCCTATAAACTGTGTTGGGATGAAAGCTAGCCACTTTGAGCAATGTGGCAAGAGCTGGGGCAGTTTGGGACAACAGGGAACGAACAGGGCCAAAATGTCACTTTCACAGTCCCAAAGTGCCATTTTCACAGTAAAAAGGCCTGGTTCACTTTTGCTTAGCTTAGTCTGTAACTTGAAAACTATGTACCGTATGGCCCTATAAACTGTGTTGGGGATGAAAGCTAGCCACTTTGAGCAATGTGGGAAGTGCTGGGGCAGTTTGGGACAACAGGGCCAAAATGTCACTTTCACAGTCCCAAAGTGCCATTTTCACAGTAAAAAGGCCTGGTTCACTTTTGCTTAGCTTAGTCTGTAACTTGAAAACTATGTACCGTATGGCCCTATAAACTGTGTTGGGATGAAAGCTAGCCACTTTGAGCAATGTGGGAAGTGCTGGGGCAGTTTGGGACAACAGGGCCAAAATGTCACTTTCACAGTCCCAAAGTGCCATTTTCACAGTAAAAAGGCCTGGTTCACTTTTGCTTAGCTTAGTCTGTAACTTGAAAACTATGTACCGTATGGCCCTATAAACTGTGTTGGGATGAAAGCTAGCCACTTTGAGCAGTGTGGGAAGTGCTGGGGCAGTTTGGGACAACAGGGCCAAAATGTCACTTTCACAGTCCCAAAGTGCCATTTTCACAGTAAAAAGGCCTGGTTCACTTTTGCTTAGCTTAGTCTGTAACTTGAAAACTATGTACCGTATGGCCCTATAAACTGTGTTGGGATGAAAGCTAGCCACTTTGAGCAATGTGGGAAGTGCTGGGGCAGTTTGGGACAACAGGGCCAAAAATGTCACTTTCACAGTCCCAAAGTGCCATTTTCACAGTAAAAAAAAACAGATTCATTTTGCTTAGCTTAGTCTGTAACTTGAAAACTATGTACCGTATGGCCCTATAAACTGTGTTGGGATGAAAGCTAGCCACTTTGAGCAATGTGGGAAGTGCTGGGGCAGTTTGGGACAACAGGGCCAAAATGTCACTTTCACAGTCCCAAAGTGCCGTTTTCACAGTAAAAAAAGAAAGATTCATTTTGCTTAGCTTAGTCTGTAACTTGAAAACTATGTACCGTATGGCCCTATAAACTGTGTTGGGATGAAAGCTAGCCACTTTGAGCAATGTGGGAAGTGCTGGGGCAGGTTTGGGACAACAGGGCCAAAATGTCACTTTCACAGTCCCAAAGTGCCATTTTCACAGTAAAAAGGCCTGGTTCACTTTTGCTTAGCTTAGTCTGTAACTTGAAAACTATGTACCGTATGGCCCTATAAACTGTGTTGGGATGAAAGCTAGCCACTTTGAGCAATGTGGGAAGTGCTGGGGCAGTTTGGGACAACAGGGCCAAAATGTCACTTTCACAGTCCCAAAGTGCCATTTTCACAGTAAAAAGGCCTGGTTCACTTTTGCTTAGCTTAGTCTGTAACTTGAAAACTATGTACCGTATGGCCCTATAAACTGTGTTGGGATGAAAGCTAGCCACTTTGAGCATTGTGGCAAGAGCTGGGGCAGTTTGGGACAACAGGGAACGAACAGGGCCAAAATGTCACTTTCACAGTCCCAAAGTGCCATTTTCACAGTAAAAAGGCCTGGTTCACTTTTGCTTAGCTTAGTCTGTAACTTGAAAACTATGTACCGTATGGCCCTATAAACTGTGTTGGGATGAAAGCTAGCCACTTTGAGCAATGTGGAAAGTGCTGGGGCAGTTTGGGACAACAGGGCCAAAATGTCACTTTCACAGTCCCAAAGTGCCATTTTCACAGTAAAAAGGCCTGGTTCACTTTTGCTTAGCTTAGTCTGTAACTTGAAAACTATGTACCGTATGGCCCTATAAACTGTGTTGGGATGAAAGCTAGCCACTTTGAGCAGTGTGGGAAGTGCTGGGGCAGTTTGGGACAACAGGGCCAAAATGTCACTTTCACAGTCCCAAAGTGCCATTTTCACAGTAAAAAAGGCCTGGTTCACTTTTGCTTAGCTTAGTCTGTAACTTGAAAACTATGTACCGTATGGCCCTATAAACTGTGTTGGGATGAAAGCTAGCCACTTTGAGCATTGTGGCAAGAGCTGGGGCAGTTTGGGACAACAGGGAACGAACAGGGCCAAAATGTCACTTTCACAGTCCCAAAGTGCCATTTTCACAGTAAAAAGGCCTGGTTCACTTTTGCTTAGCTTAGTCTGTAACTTGAAAACTATGTACCGTATGGCCCTATAAACTGTGTTGGGATGAAAGCTAGCCACTTTGAGCAATGTGGGAAGTGCTGGGGCAGTTTGGGACAACAGGGCCAAAATGTCACTTTCACAGTCCCAAAGTGCCGTTTTCACAGTAAAAAAAAAAAGATTCATTTTGCTTAGCTTAGTCTGTAACTTGAAAACTATGTACCGTATGGCCCTATAAACTGTGTTGGGATGAAAGCTAGCCACTTTGAGCAATGTGGGAAGTGCTGGGGCAGTTTGGGACAACAGGGCCAAAATGTCACTTTCACAGTCCCAAAGTGCCATTTTCACAGTAAAAAGGCCTGGTTCACTTTTGCTTAGCTTAGTCTGTAACTTGAAAACTATGTACCGTATGGCCCTATAAACTGTGTTGGGATGAAAGCTAGCCACTTTGAGCAATGTGGGAAGTGCTGGGGCAGTTTGGGACAACAGGGCCAAAATGTCACTTTCACAGTCCCAAAGTGCCGTTTTCACAGTAAAAAAAAAAAAGATTCATTTTGCTTAGCTTAGTCTGTAACTTGAAAACTATGTACCGTATGGCCCTATAAACTGTGTTGGGATGAAAGCTAGCCACTTTGAGCAATGTGGGAAGTGCTGGGGCAGTTTGGGACAACAGGGCCAAAATGTCACTTTCACAGTCCCAAAGTGCCATTTTCACAGTAAAAAGGCCTGGTTCACTTTTGCTTAGCTTAGTCTGTAACTTGAAAACTATGTACCGTATGGCCCTATAAACTGTGTTGGGATGAAAGCTAGCCACTTTGAGCAATGTGGGAAGTGCTGGGGCAGTTTGGGACAACAGGGCCAAAATGTCACTTTCACAGTCCCCAAAGTGCCGTTTTCACAGTAAAAAAAAAAAGATTCATTTTGCTTAGCTTAGTCTGTAACTTGAAAACTATGTACCGTATGGCCCTATAAACTGTGTTGGGATGAAAGCTAGCCACTTTGAGCAATGTGGGAAGTGCTGGGGCAGTTTGGGACAACAGGGCCAAAATGTCACTTTCACAGTCCCAAAGTGCCATTTTCACAGTAAAAAGGCCTGGTTCACTTTTGCTTAGCTTAGTCTGTAACTTGAAAACTATGTACCGTATGGCCCTATAAACTGTGTTGGGATGAAAGCTAGCCACTTTGAGCAATGTGGGAAGTGCTGGGGCAGTTTGGGACAACAGGGCCAAAATGTCACTTTCACAGTCCCAAAGTGCCATTTTCACAGTAAAAAAAGAAACAGATTCATTTTGCTTAGCTTAGTCTGTAACTTGAAAACTATGTACCGTATGGCCCTATAAACTGTGTTGGGATGAAAGCTAGCCACTTTGAGCAATGTGGGAAGTGCTGGGGCAGTTTGGGACAACAGGGCCAAAATGTCACTTTCACAGTCCCAAAGTGCCATTTTCACAGTAAAAAGGCCTGGTTCACTTTTGCTTAGCTTAGTCTGTAACTTGAAAACTATGTACCGTATGGCCCTATAAACTGTGTTGGGATGAAAGCTAGCCACTTTGAGCAATGTGGGAAGTGCTGGGGCAGTTTGGGACAACAGGGCCAAAATGTCACTTTCACAGTCCCAAAGTGCCATTTTCACAGTAAAAAGGCCTGGTTCACTTTTGCTTAGCTTAGTCTGTAACTTGAAAACTATGTACCGTATGGCCCTATAAACTGTGTTGGGATGAAAGCTAGCCACTTTGAGCAATGTGGGAAGTGCTGGGGCAGTTTGGGACAACAGGGCCAAAATGTCACTTTCACAGTCCCAAAGTGCCATTTTCACAGTAAAAAGGCCTGGTTCACTTTTGCTTAGCTTAGTCTGTAACTTGAAAACTATGTACCGTATGGCCCTATAAACTGTGTTGGGATGAAAGCTAGCCACTTTGAGCAATGTGGGAAGTGCTGGGGCAGTTTGGGAACAACAGGGCCAAAATGTCACTTTCACAGTCCCAAAGTGCCATTTTCACAGTTAAAAAGGCCTGGTTCACTTTTGCTTAGCTTAGTCTGTAACTTGAAAACTATGTACCGTATGGCCCTATAAACTGTGTTGGGATGAAAGCTAGCCACTTTGAGCAATGTGGGAAGTGCTGGGGCAGTTTGGGACAACAGGGCCAAAATGTCACTTTCACAGTCCCAAAGTGCCATTTTCACAGTAAAAAAAAGCCAGATTCACTTTTGCTTAGCTTAGTCTGTAACTTGAAAACTATGTACCGTATGGCCCTATAAACTGTGTTGGGATGAAAGCTAGCCACTTTGAGCAATGTGGGAAGTGCTGGGGCAGTTTGGGACAACAGGGCCAAAATGTCACTTTCACAGTCCCAAAGTGCCATTTTCACAGTAAAAAGGCCTGGTTCACTTTTGCTTAGCTTAGTCAGTATCTTGAAAACTATGTACCGTATGGCCCTATAAACTGTGTTGGGATGAAAGCTAGCCACTTTGAGCATTGTGGCAAGAGCTGGGGCAGTTTGGGACAACAGGGAACGAACAGGGCCAAAATGTCACTTTCACAGTCCCAAAGTGCCATTTTCACAGTAAAAAGGCCTGGTTCACTTTTGCTTAGCTTAGTCTGTAACTTGAAAACTATGTACCGTATGGCCCTATAAACTGTGTTGGGATGAAAGCTAGCCACTTTGAGCAATGTGGGAAGTGCTGGGGCAGTTTGGGACAACAGGGCCAAAATGTCACTTTCACAGTCCCAAAGTGCCATTTTCACAGTAAAAAGGCCTGGTTCACTTTTGCTTAGCTTAGTCTGTAACTTGAAAACTATGTACCGTATGGCCCTATAAACTGTGTTGGGATGAAAGCTAGCCACTTTGAGCAATGTGGGAAGTGCTGGGGCAGTTTGGGACAACAGGGCCAAAATGTCACTTTCACAGTCCCAAAGTGCCATTTTCACAGTAAAAAGGCCTGGTTCACTTTTGCTTAGCTTAGTCTGTAACTTGAAAACTATGTACCGTATGGCCCTATAAACTGTGTTGGGATGAAAGCTAGCCACTTTGAGCAGTGTGGGAAGTGCTGGGGCAGTTTGGGACAACAGGGCCAAAATGTCACTTTCACAGTCCCAAAGTGCCATTTTCACAGTAAAAAGGCCTGGTTCACTTTTGCTTAGCTTAGTCTGTAACTTGAAAACTATGTACCGTATGGCCCTATAAACTGTGTTGGGATGAAAGCTAGCCACTTTGAGCATTGTGGCAAGAGCTGGGGCAGTTTGGGACAACAGGGAACGAACAGGGCCAAAATGTCACTTTCACAGTCCCAAAGTGCCATTTTCACAGTAAAAAGGCCTGGTTCACTTTTGCTTAGCTTAGTCTGTAACTTGAAAACTATGTACCGTATGGCCCTATAAACTGTGTTGGGATGAAAGCTAGCCACTTTGAGCAATGTGGGAAGTGCTGGGGCAGTTTGGGACAACAGGGCCAAAATGTCACTTTCACAGTCCCAAAGTGCCATTTTCACAGTAAAAAAAAACAGATTCATTTTGCTTAGCTTAGTCTGTAACTTGAAAACTATGTACCGTATGGCCCTATAAACTGTGTTGGGATGAAAGCTAGCCACTTTGAGCAATGTGGGAAGTGCTGGGGCAGTTTGGGACAACAGGGCCAAAATGTCACTTTCACAGTCCCAAAGTGCCGTTTTCACAGTAAAAAAAAAAAGATTCATTTTGCTTAGCTTTGTCTGTAACTTGAAAACTATGTACCGTATGGCCCTATAAACTGTGTTGGGATGAAAGCTAGCCACTTTGAGCAATGTGGGAAGTGCTGGGGCAGTTTGGGACAACAGGGCCAAAATGTCACTTTCACAGTCCCAAAGTGCCATTTTCACAGTAAAAAGGCCTGGTTCACTTTTGCTTAGCTTAGTCTGTAACTTGAAAACTATGTACCGTATGGCCCTATAAACTGTGTTGGGATGAAAGCTAGCCACTTTGAGCAATGTGGGAAGTGCTGGGGCAGTTTGGGACAACAGGGCCAAAATGTCACTTTCACAGTCCCAAAGTCCCATTTTCACAGTAAAAAGGCCTGGTTCACTTTTGCTTAGCTTAGTCTGTAACTTGAAAACTATGTACCGTATGGCCCTATAAACTGTGTTGGGATGAAAGCTAGCCACTTTGAGCATTGTGGCAAGAGCTGGGGCAGTTTGGGACAACAGGGAACGAACAGGGCCAAAATGTCACTTTCACAGTCCCAAAGTGCCATTTTCACAGTAAAAAGGCCTGGTTCACTTTTGCTTAGCTTAGTCTGTAACTTGAAAACTATGTACCGTATGGCCCTATAAACTGTGTTGGGATGAAAGCTAGCCACTTTGAGCAATGTGGGAAGTGCTGGGGCAGTTTGGGACAACAGGGCCAAAATGTCACTTTCACAGTCCCAAAGTGCCATTTTCACAGTAAAAAGGCCTGGTTCACTTTTGCTTAGCTTAGTCTGTAACTTGAAAACTATGTACCGTATGGCCCTATAAACTGTGTTGGGATGAAAGCTAGCCACTTTGAGCAATGTGGGAAGTGCTGGGGCAGTTTGGGACAACAGGGCCAAAATGTCACTTTCACAGTCCCAAAGTGCCATTTTCACAGTAAAAAGGCCTGGTTCACTTTTGCTTAGCTTAGTCTGTAACTTGAAAACTATGTACCGTATGGCCCTATAAACTGTGTTGGGATGAAAGCTAGCCACTTTGAGCAATGTGGGAAGTGCTGGGGCAGTTTGGGACAACAGGGCCAAAATGTCACTTTCACAGTCCCAAAGTGCCATTTTCACAGTAAAAAGGCCTGGTTCACTTTTGCTTAGCTTAGTCTGTAACTTGAAAACTATGTACCGTATGGCCCTATAAACTGTGTTGGGATGAAAGCTAGCCACTTTGAGCAATGTGGGAAGTGCTGGGGCAGTTTGGGACAACAGGGCCAAAATGTCACTTTCACAGTCCCAAAGTGCCATTTTCACAGTAAAAAGGCCTGGTTCACTTTTGCTTAGCTTAGTCTGTAACTTGAAAACTATGTACCGTATGGCCCTATAAACTGTGTTGGGATGAAAGCTAGCCACTTTGAGCAATGTGGGAAGTGCTGGGGCAGTTTGGGACAACAGGGCCAAAATGTCACTTTCACAGTCCCAAAGTGCCGTTTTCACAGTAAAAAAAAAAAGATTCATTTTGCTTAGCTTAGTCTGTAACTTGAAAACTATGTACCGTATGGCCCTATAAACTGTGTTGGGATGAAAGCTAGCCACTTTGAGCAATGTGGGAAGTGCTGGGGCAGTTTGGGACAACAGGGCCAAAATGTCACTTTCACAGTCCCAAAGTGCCATTTTCACAGTAAAAAGGCCTGGTTCACTTTTGCTTAGCTTAGTCTGTAACTTGAAAACTATGTACCGTATGGCCCTATAAACTGTGTTGGGATGAAAGCTAGCCACTTTGAGCAATGTGGGAAGTGCTGGGGCAGTTTGGGACAACAGGGCCAAAATGTCACTTTCACAGTCCCAAAGTGCCATTTTCACAGTAAAAAGGCCTGGTTCACTTTTGCTTAGCTTAGTCTGTAACTTGAAAACTATGTACCGTATGGCCCTATAAACTGTGTTGGGATGAAAGCTAGCCACTTTGAGCAATGTGGGAAGTGCTGGGGCAGTTTGGGACAACAGGGCCAAAATGTCACTTTCACAGTCCCAAAGTGCCATTTTCACAGTAAAAAAAAAACAGATTCATTTTGCTTAGCTTAGTCTGTAACTTGAAAACTATGTACCGTATGGCCCTATAAACTGTGTTGGGATGAAAGCTAGCCACTTTGAGCAATGTGGGAAGTGCTGGGGCAGTTTGGGACAACAGGGCCAAAATGTCACTTTCACAGTCCCAAAGTGCCATTTTCACAGTAAAAAGGCCTGGTTCACTTTTGCTTAGCTTAGTCTGTAACTTGAAAACTATGTACCGTATGGCCCTATAAACTGTGTTGGGATGAAAGCTAGCCACTTTGAGCAATGTGGGAAGTGCTGGGGCAGTTTGGGACAACAGGGCCAAAATGTCACTTTCACAGTCCCAAAGTGCCATTTTCACAGTAAAAAAAAACAGATTCATTTTGCTTAGCTTAGTCTGTAACTTGAAAACTATGTACCGTATGGCCCTATAAACTGTGTTGGGATGAAAGCTAGCCACTTTGAGCAATGTGGGAAGTGCTGGGGCAGTTTGGGACAACAGGGCCAAAATGTCACTTTCACAGTCCCAAAGTGCCGTTTTCACAGTAAAAAAAAAAAGATTCATTTTGCTTAGCTTTGTCTGTAACTTGAAAACTATGTACCGTATGGCCCTATAAACTGTGTTGGGATGAAAGCTAGCCACTTTGAGCAATGTGGGAAGTGCTGGGGCAGTTTGGGACAACAGGGCCAAAATGTCACTTTCACAGTCCCAAAGTGCCATTTTCACAGTAAAAAGGCCTGGTTCACTTTTGCTTAGCTTAGTCTGTAACTTGAAAACTATGTACCGTATGGCCCTATAAACTGTGTTGGGATGAAAGCTAGCCACTTTGAGCAATGTGGGAAGTGCTGGGGCAGTTTGGGACAACAGGGCCAAAATGTCACTTTCACAGTCCCAAAGTGCCATTTTCACAGTAAAAAGGCCTGGTTCACTTTTGCTTAGCTTAGTCTGTAACTTGAAAACTATGTACCGTATGGCCCTATAAACTGTGTTGGGATGAAAGCTAGCCACTTTGAGCATTGTGGCAAGAGCTGGGGCAGTTTGGGACAACAGGGAACGAACAGGGCCAAAATGTCACTTTCACAGTCCCAAAGTGCCATTTTCACAGTAAAAAGGCCTGGTTCACTTTTGCTTAGCTTAGTCTGTAACTTGAAAACTATGTACCGTATGGCCCTATAAACTGTGTTGGGATGAAAGCTAGCCACTTTGAGCAATGTGGGAAGTGCTGGGGCAGTTTGGGACAACAGGGCCAAAATGTCACTTTCACAGTCCCAAAGTGCCATTTTCACAGTAAAAAGGCCTGGTTCACTTTTGCTTAGCTTAATCTGTAACTTGAAAACTATGTACCGTATGGCCCTATAAACTGTGTTGGGATGAAAGCTAGCCACTTTGAGCAATGTGGGAAGTGCTGGGGCAGTTTGGGACAACAGGGCCAAAATGTCACTTTCACAGTCCCAAAGTGCCATTTTCACAGTAAAAAAAAAACAGATTCATTTTGCTTAGCTTAGTCTGTAACTTGAAAACTATGTACCGTATGGCCCTATAAACTGTGTTGGGATGAAAGCTAGCCACTTTGAGCAATGTGGGAAGTGCTGGGGCAGTTTGGGACAACAGGGCCAAAATGTCACTTTCACAGTCCCAAAGTGCCATTTTCACAGTAAAAAGGCCTGGTTCACTTTTGCTTAGCTTAGTCTGTAACTTGAAAACTATGTACCGTATGGCCCTATAAACTGTGTTGGGATGAAAGCTAGCCACTTTGAGCAATGTGGGAAGTGCTGGGGCAGTTTGGGACAACAGGGCCAAAATGTCACTTTCACAGTCCCAAAGTGCCATTTTCACAGTAAAAAAAAAACAGATTCATTTTGCTTAGCTTAGTCTGTAACTTGAAAACTATGTACCGTATGGCCCTATAAACTGTGTTGGGATGAAAGCTAGCCACTTTGAGCAATGTGGGAAGTGCTGGGGCAGTTTGGGACAACAGGGCCAAAATGTCACTTTCACAGTCCCAAAGTGCCATTTTCACAGTAAAAAGGCCTGGTTCACTTTTGCTTAGCTTAGTCTGTAACTTGAAAACTATGTACCGTATGGCCCTATAAACTGTGTTGGGATGAAAGCTAGCCACTTTGAGCAATGTGGGAAGTGCTGGGGCAGTTTGGGACAACAGGGCCAAAATGTCACTTTCACAGTCCCAAAGTGCCATTTTCACAGTAAAAAAAAACAGATTCATTTTGCTTAGCTTAGTCTGTAACTTGAAAACTATGTACCGTATGGCCCTATAAACTGTGTTGGGATGAAAGCTAGCCACTTTGAGCAATGTGGGAAGTGCTGGGGCAGTTTGGGACAACAGGGCCAAAATGTCACTTTCACAGTCCCAAAGTGCCGTTTTCACAGTAAAAAAAAAAAGATTCATTTTGCTTAGCTTTGTCTGTAACTTGAAAACTATGTACCGTATGGCCCTATAAACTGTGTTGGGATGAAAGCTAGCCACATTGAGCAATGTGGGAAGTGCTGGGGCAGTTTGGGACAACAGGGCCAAAATGTCACTTTCACAGTCCCAAAGTGCCATTTTCACAGTAAAAAGGCCTGGTTCACTTTTGCTTAGCTTAGTCTGTAACTTGAAAACTATGTACCGTATGGCCCTATAAACTGTGTTGGGATGAAAGCTAGCCACTTTGAGCAATGTGGGAAGTGCTGGGGCAGTTTGGGACAACAGGGCCAAAATGTCACTTTCACAGTCCCAAAGTGCCATTTTCACAGTAAAAAGGCCTGGTTCACTTTTGCTTAGCTTAGTCTGTAACTTGAAAACTATGTACCGTATGGCCCTATAAACTGTGTTGGGATGAAAGCTAGCCACTTTGAGCATTGTGGCAAGAGCTGGGGCAGTTTGGGACAACAGGGAACGAACAGGGCCAAAATGTCACTTTCACAGTCCCAAAGTGCCATTTTCACAGTAAAAAGGCCTGGTTCACTTTTGCTTAGCTTAGTCTGTAACTTGAAAACTATGTACCGTATGGCCCTATAAACTGTGTTGGGATGAAAGCTAGCCACTTTGAGCAATGTGGGAAGTGCTGGGGCAGTTTGGGACAACAGGGCCAAAATGTCACTTTCACAGTCCCAAAGTGCCATTTTCACAGTAAAAAGGCCTGGTTCACTTTTGCTTAGCTTAGTCTGTAACTTGAAAACTATGTACCGTATGGCCCTATAAACTGTGTTGGGATGAAAGCTAGCCACTTTGAGCATTGTGGCAAGAGCTGGGGCAGTTTGGGACAACAGGGAACGAACAGGGCCAAAATGTCACTTTCACAGTCCCAAAGTGCCATTTTCACAGTAAAAAGGCCTGGTTCACTTTTGCTTAGCTTAGTCTGTAACTTGAAAACTATGTACCGTATGGCCCTATAAACTGTGTTGGGATGAAAGCTAGCCACTTTGAGCAATGTGGGAAGTGCTGGGGCAGTTTGGGACAACAGGGCCAAAATGTCACTTTCACAGTCCCAAAGTGCCATTTTCACAGTAAAAAGGCCTGGTTCACTTTTGCTTAGCTTAATCTGTAACTTGAAAACTATGTACCGTATGGCCCTATAAACTGTGTTGGGATGAAAGCTAGCCACTTTGAGCAATGTGGGAAGTGCTGGGGCAGTTTGGGACAACAGGGCCAAAATGTCACTTTCACAGTCCCAAAGTGCCATTTTCACAGTAAAAAAAAAACAGATTCATTTTGCTTAGCTTAGTCTGTAACTTGAAAACTATGTACCGTATGGCCCTATAAACTGTGTTGGGATGAAAGCTAGCCACTTTGAGCAATGTGGGAAGTGCTGGGGCAGTTTGGGACAACAGGGCCAAAATGTCACTTTCACAGTCCCAAAGTGCCATTTTCACAGTAAAAAGGCCTGGTTCACTTTTGCTTAGCTTAGTCTGTAACTTGAAAACTATGTACCGTATGGCCCTATAAACTGTGTTGGGATGAAAGCTAGCCACTTTGAGCAATGTGGGAAGTGCTGGGGCAGTTTGGGACAACAGGGCCAAAATGTCACTTTCACAGTCCCAAAGTGCCATTTTCACAGTAAAAAAAAAACAGATTCATTTTGCTTAGCTTAGTCTGTAACTTGAAAACTATGTACCGTATGGCCCTATAAACTGTGTTGGGATGAAAGCTAGCCACTTTGAGCAATGTGGGAAGTGCTGGGGCAGTTTGGGACAACAGGGCCAAAATGTCACTTTCACAGTCCCAAAGTGCCATTTTCACAGTAAAAAGGCCTGGTTCACTTTTGCTTAGCTTAGTCTGTAACTTGAAAACTATGTACCGTATGGCCCTATAAACTGTGTTGGGATGAAAGCTAGCCACTTTGAGCAATGTGGGAAGTGCTGGGGCAGTTTGGGACAACAGGGCCAAAATGTCACTTTCACAGTCCCAAAGTGCCATTTTCACAGTAAAAAAAAACAGATTCATTTTGCTTAGCTTAGTCTGTAACTTGAAAACTATGTACCGTATGGCCCTATAAACTGTGTTGGGATGAAAGCTAGCCACTTTGAGCAATGTGGGAAGTGCTGGGGCAGTTTGGGACAACAGGGCCAAAATGTCACTTTCACAGTCCCAAAGTGCCGTTTTCACAGTAAAAAAAAAAAGATTCATTTTGCTTAGCTTTGTCTGTAACTTGAAAACTATGTACCGTATGGCCCTATAAACTGTGTTGGGATGAAAGCTAGCCACATTGAGCAATGTGGGAAGTGCTGGGGCAGTTTGGGACAACAGGGCCAAAATGTCACTTTCACAGTCCCAAAGTGCCATTTTCACAGTAAAAAGGCCTGGTTCACTTTTGCTTAGCTTAGTCTGTAACTTGAAAACTATGTACCGTATGGCCCTATAAACTGTGTTGGGATGAAAGCTAGCCACTTTGAGCAATGTGGGAAGTGCTGGGGCAGTTTGGGACAACAGGGCCAAAATGTCACTTTCACAGTCCCAAAGTGCCATTTTCACAGTAAAAAGGCCTGGTTCACTTTTGCTTAGCTTAGTCTGTAACTTGAAAACTATGTACCGTATGGCCATATAAACTGTGTTGGGATGAAAGCTAGCCACTTTGAGCATTGTGGCAAGAGCTGGGGCAGTTTGGGACAACAGGGAACGAACAGGGCCAAAATGTCACTTTCACAGTCCCAAAGTGCCATTTTCACAGTAAAAAGGCCTGGTTCACTTTTGCTTAGCTTAGTCTGTAACTTGAAAACTATGTACCGTATGGCCCTATAAACTGTGTTGGGATGAAAGCTAGCCACTTTGAGCAATGTGGGAAGTGCTGGGGCAGTTTGGGACAACAGGGCCAAAATGTCACTTTCACAGTCCCAAAGTGCCATTTTCACAGTAAAAAGGCCTGGTTCACTTTTGCTTAGCTTAGTCTGTAACTTGAAAACTATGTACCGTATGGCCCTATAAACTGTGTTGGGATGAAAGCTAGCCACTTTGAGCAATGTGGGAAGTGCTGGGGCAGTTTGGGACAACAGGGCCAAAATGTCACTTTCACAGTCCCAAAGTGCCATTTTCACAGTAAAAAGGCCTGGTTCACTTTTGCTTAGCTTAGTCTGTAACTTGAAAACTATGTACCGTATGGCCCTATAAACTGTGTTGGGATGAAAGCTAGCCACTTTGAGCAATGTGGGAAGTGCTGGGGCAGTTTGGGACAACAGGGCCAAAATGTCACTTTCACAGTCCCAAAGTGCCGTTTTCACAGTAAAAAAAAAAAGATTCATTTTGCTTAGCTTAGTCTGTAACTTGAAAACTATGTACCGTATGGCCCTATAAACTGTGTTGGGATGAAAGCTAGCCACTTTGAGCAATGTGGGAAGTGCTGGGGCAGTTTGGGACAACAGGGCCAAAATGTCACTTTCACAGTCCCAAAGTGCCATTTTCACAGTAAAAAGGCCTGGTTCACTTTTGCTTAGCTTAGTCTGTAACTTGAAAACTATGTACCGTATGGCCCTATAAACTGTGTTGGGATGAAAGCTAGCCACTTTGAGCAATGTGGGAAGTGCTGGGGCAGTTTGGGACAACAGGGCCAAAATGTCACTTTCACAGTCCCAAAGTGCCATTTTCACAGTAAAAAGGCCTGGTTCACTTTTGCTTAGCTTAGTCTGTAACTTGAAAACTATGTACCGTATGGCCCTATAAACTGTGTTGGGATGAAAGCTAGCCACTTTGAGCAGTGTGGGAAGTGCTGGGGCAGTTTGGGACAACAGGGCCAAAATGTCACTTTCACAGTCCCAAAGTGCCATTTTCACAGTAAAAAGGCCTGGTTCACTTTTGCTTAGCTTAGTCTGTAACTTGAAAACTATGTACCGTATGGCCCTATAAACTGTGTTGGGATGAAAGCTAGCCACTTTGAGCATTGTGGCAAGAGCTGGGGCAGTTTGGGACAACAGGGAACGAACAGGGCCAAAATGTCACTTTCACAGTCCCAAAGTGCCATTTTCACAGTAAAAAGGCCTGGTTCACTTTTGCTTAGCTTAGTCTGTAACTTGAAAACTATGTACCGTATGGCCCTATAAACTGTGTTGGGATGAAAGCTAGCCACTTTGAGCAATGTGGGAAGTGCTGGGGCAGTTTGGGACAACAGGGCCAAAATGTCACTTTCACAGTCCCAAAGTGCCATTTTCACAGTAAAAAGGCCTGGTTCACTTTTGCTTAGCTTAGTCTGTAACTTGAAAACTATGTACCGTATGGCCCTATAAACTGTGTTGGGATGAAAGCTAGCCACTTTGAGCAATGTGGGAAGTGCTGGGGCAGTTTGGGACAACAGGGCCAAAATGTCACTTTCACAGTCCCAAAGTGCCATTTTCACAGTAAAAAGGCCTGGTTCACTTTTGCTTAGCTTAGTCTGTAACTTGAAAACTATGTACCGTATGGCCCTATAAACTGTGTTGGGATGAAAGCTAGCCACTTTGAGCAATGTGGGAAGTGCTGGGGCAGTTTGGGACAACAGGGCCAAAATGTCACTTTCACAGTCCCAAAGTGCCGTTTTCACAGTAAAAAAAAAAATATTCATTTTGCTTAGCTTAGTCTGTAACTTGAAAACTATGTACCGTATGGCCCTATAAACTGTGTTGGGATGAAAGCTAGCCACTTTGAGCAATGTGGGAAGTGCTGGGGCAGTTTGGGACAACAGGGCCAAAATGTCACTTTCACAGTCCCAAAGTGCCATTTTCACAGTAAAAAGGCCTGGTTCACTTTTGCTTAGCTTAGTCTGTAACTTGAAAACTATGTACCGTATGGCCCTATAAACTGTGTTGGGATGAAAGCTAGCCACTTTGAGCAATGTGGGAAGTGCTGGGGCAGTTTGGGACAACAGGGCCAAAATGTCACTTTCACAGTCCCAAAGTGCCATTTTCACAGTAAAAAGGCCTGGTTCACTTTTGCTTAGCTTAGTCTGTAACTTGAAAACTATGTACCGTATGGCCCTATAAACTGTGTTGGGATGAAAGCTAGCCACTTTGAGCAGTGTGGGAAGTGCTGGGGCAGTTTGGGACAACAGGGCCAAAATGTCACTTTCACAGTCCCAAAGTGCCATTTTCACAGTAAAAAGGCCTGGTTCACTTTTGCTTAGCTTAGTCTGTAACTTGAAAACTATGTACCGTATGGCCCTATAAACTGTGTTGGGATGAAAGCTAGCCACTTTGAGCATTGTGGCAAGAGCTGGGGCAGTTTGGGACAACAGGGAACGAACAGGGCCAAAATGTCACTTTCACAGTCCCAAAGTGCCATTTTCACAGTAAAAAGGCCTGGTTCACTTTTGCTTAGCTTAGTCTGTAACTTGAAAACTATGTACCGTATGGCCCTATAAACTGTGTTGGGATGAAAGCTAGCCACTTTGAGCAATGTGGGAAGTGCTGGGGCAGTTTGGGACAACAGGGCCAAAATGTCACTTTCACAGTCCCAAAGTGCCATTTTCACAGTAAAAAGGCCTGGTTCACTTTTGCTTAGCTTAGTCTGTAACTTGAAAACTATGTACCGTATGGCCCTATAAACTGTGTTGGGATGAAAGCTAGCCACTTTGAGCAATGTGGGAAGTGCTGGGGCAGTTTGGGACAACAGGGCCAAAATGTCACTTTCACAGTCCCAAAGTGCCATTTTCACAGTAAAAAGGCCTGGTTCACTTTTGCTTAGCTTAGTCTGTAACTTGAAAACTATGTACCGTATGGCCCTATAAACTGTGTTGGGATGAAAGCTAGCCACTTTGAGCAATGTGGGAAGTGCTGGGGCAGTTTGGGACAACAGGGCCAAAATGTCACTTTCACAGTCCCAAAGTGCCATTTTCACAGTAAAAAGGCCTGGTTCACTTTTGCTTAGCTTAGTCTGTAACTTGAAAACTATGTACCGTATGGCCCTATAAACTGTGTTGGGATGAAAGCTAGCCACTTTGAGCAATGTGGGAAGTGCTGGGGCAGTTTGGGACAACAGGGCCAAAATGTCACTTTCACAGTCCCAAAGTGCCATTTTCACAGTTCACTTTTGCTTAGCTTAGTCTGTAACTTGAAAACTATGTACCGTATGGCCCTATAAACTGTGTTGGGATGAAAGCTAGCCACTTTGAGCAATGTGGGAAGTGCTGGGGCAGTTTGGGACAACAGGGCCAAAATGTCACTTTCACAGTCCCAAAGTGCCATTTTCACAGTAAAAAAAAAACAGATTCATTTTGCTTAGCTTAGTCTGTAACTTGAAAACTATGTACCGTATGGCCCTATAAACTGTGTTGGGATGAAAGCTAGCCACTTTGAGCAATGTGGGAAGTGCTGGGGCAGTTTGGGACAACAGGGCCAAAATGTCACTTTCACAGTCCCAAAGTGCCATTTTCACAGTAAAAAGGCCTGGTTCACTTTTGCTTAGCTTAGTCTGTAACTTGAAAACTATGTACCGTATGGCCCTATAAACTGTGTTGGGATGAAAGCTAGCCACTTTGAGCATTGTGGCAAGAGCTGGGGCAGTTTGGGACAACAGGGAACGAACAGGGCCAAAATGTCACTTTCACAGTCCCAAAGTGCCATTTTCACAGTAAAAAGGCCTGGTTCACTTTTGCTTAGCTTAGTCTGTAACTTGAAAACTATGTACCGTATGGCCCTATAAACTGTGTTGGGATGAAAGCTAGCCACTTTGAGCAATGTGGGAAGTGCTGGGGCAGTTTGGGACAACAGGGCCAAAATGTCACTTTCACAGTCCCAAAGTGCCATTTTCACAGTAAAAAGGCCTGGTTCACTTTTGCTTAGCTTAGTCTGTAACTTGAAAACTATGTACCGTATGGCCCTATAAACTGTGTTGGGATGAAAGCTAGCCACTTTGAGCAATGTGGGAAGTGCTGGGGCAGTTTGGGACAACAGGGCCAAAATGTCACTTTCACAGTCCCAAAGTGCCATTTTCACAGTAAAAAGGCCTGGTTCACTTTTGCTTAGCTTAGTCTGTAACTTGAAAACTATGTACCGTATGGCCCTATAAACTGTGTTGGGATGAAAGCTAGCCACTTTGAGCAATGTGGGAAGTGCTGGGGCAGTTTGGGACAACAGGGCCAAAATGTCACTTTCACAGTCCCAAAGTGCCGTTTTCACAGTAAAAAAAAAATATTCATTTTGCTTAGCTTAGTCTGTAACTTGAAAACTATGTACCGTATGGCCCTATAAACTGTGTTGGGATGAAAGCTAGCCACTTTGAGCAATGTGGGAAGTGCTGGGGCAGTTTGGGACAACAGGGCCAAAATGTCACTTTCACAGTCCCAAAGTGCCATTTTCACAGTAAAAAGGCCTGGTTCACTTTTGCTTAGCTTAGTCTGTAACTTGAAAACTATGTACCGTATGGCCCTATAAACTGTGTTGGGATGAAAGCTAGCCACTTTGAGCAATGTGGGAAGTGCTGGGGCAGTTTGGGACAACAGGGCCAAAATGTCACTTTCACAGTCCCAAAGTGCCATTTTCACAGTAAAAAGGCCTGGTTCACTTTTGCTTAGCTTAGTCTGTAACTTGAAAACTATGTACCGTATGGCCCTATAAACTGTGTTGGGATGAAAGCTAGCCACTTTGAGCAGTGTGGGAAGTGCTGGGGCAGTTTGGGACAACAGGGCCAAAATGTCACTTTCACAGTCCCAAAGTGCCATTTTCACAGTAAAAAGGCCTGGTTCACTTTTGCTTAGCTTAGTCTGTAACTTGAAAACTATGTACCGTATGGCCCTATAAACTGTGTTGGGATGAAAGCTAGCCACTTTGAGCATTGTGGCAAGAGCTGGGGCAGTTTGGGACAACAGGAACGAACAGGGCCAAAATGTCACTTTCACAGTCCCAAAGTGCCATTTTCACAGTAAAAAGGCCTGGTTCACTTTTGCTTAGCTTAGTCTGTAACTTGAAAACTATGTACCGTATGGCCCTATAAACTGTGTTGGGATGAAAGCTAGCCACTTTGAGCAATGTGGGAAGTGCTGGGGCAGTTTGGGACAACAGGGCCAAAATGTCACTTTCACAGTCCCAAAGTGCCATTTTCACAGTAAAAAGGCCTGGTTCACTTTTGCTTAGCTTAGTCTGTAACTTGAAAACTATGTACCGTATGGCCCTATAAACTGTGTTGGGATGAAAGCTAGCCACTTTGAGCAATGTGGGAAGTGCTGGGGCAGTTTGGGACAACAGGGCCAAAATGTCACTTTCACAGTCCCAAAGTGCCATTTTCACAGTAAAAAGGCCTGGTTCACTTTTGCTTAGCTTAGTCTGTAACTTGAAAACTATGTACCGTATGGCCCTATAAACTGTGTTGGGATGAAAGCTAGCCACTTTGAGCAATGTGGGAAGTGCTGGGGCAGTTTGGGACAACAGGGCCAAAATGTCACTTTCACAGTCCCAAAGTGCCATTTTCACAGTAAAAAGGCCTGGTTCACTTTTGCTTAGCTTAGTCTGTAACTTGAAAACTATGTACCGTATGGCCCTATAAACTGTGTTGGGATGAAAGCTAGCCACTTTGAGCAATGTGGGAAGTGCTGGGGCAGTTTGGGACAACAGGGCCAAAATGTCACTTTCACAGTCCCAAAGTGCCATTTTCACAGTAAAAAGGCCTGGTTCACTTTTGCTTAGCTTAGTCTGTAACTTGAAAACTATGTACCGTATGGCCCTATAAACTGTGTTGGGATGAAAGCTAGCCACTTTGAGCAATGTGGGAAGTGCTGGGGCAGTTTGGGACAACAGGGCCAAAATGTCACTTTCACAGTCCCAAAGTGCCGTTTTCACAGTAAAAAAAAAAGATTCATTTTGCTTAGCTTAGTCTGTAACTTGAAAACTATGTACCGTATGGCCCTATAAACTGTGTTGGGATGAAAGCTAGCCACTTTGAGCAATGTGGGAAGTGCTGGGGCAGTTTGGGACAACAGGGCCAAAATGTCACTTTCACAGTCCCAAAGTGCCATTTTCACAGTAAAAAGGCCTGGTTCACTTTTGCTTAGCTTAGTCTGTAACTTGAAAACTATGTACCGTATGGCCCTATAAACTGTGTTGGGATGAAAGCTAGCCACTTTGAGCAATGTGGGAAGTGCTGGGGCAGTTTGGGACAACAGGGCCAAAATGTCACTTTCACAGTCCCAAAGTGCCATTTTCACAGTAAAAAGGCCTGGTTCACTTTTGCTTAGCTTAGTCTGTAACTTGAAAACTATGTACCGTATGGCCCTATAAACTGTGTTGGGATGAAAGCTAGCCACTTTGAGCAATGTGGGAAGTGCTGGGGCAGTTTGGGACAACAGGGCCAAAATGTCACTTTCACAGTCCCAAAGTGCCATTTTCACAGTAAAAATAAACAGATTCATTTTGCTTAGCTTAGTCTGTAACTTGAAAACTATGTACCGTATGGCCCTATAAACTGTGTTGGGATGAAAGCTAGCCACTTTGAGCAATGTGGGAAGTGCTGGGGCAGTTTGGGACAACAGGGCCAAAATGTCACTTTCACAGTCCCAAAGTGCCATTTTCACAGTAAAAAAAAACAGATTCATTTTGCTTAGCTTAGTCTGTAACTTGAAAACTATGTACCGTATGGCCCTATAAACTGTGTTGGGATGAAAGCTAGCCACTTTGAGCAATGTGGGAAGTGCTGGGGCAGTTTGGGACAACAGGGCCAAAATGTCACTTTCACAGTCCCAAAGTGCCATTTTCACAGTAAAAAGGCCTGGTTCACTTTTGCTTAGCTTAGTCTGTAACTTGAAAACTATGTACCGTATGGCCCTATAAACTGTGTTGGGATGAAAGCTAGCCACTTTGAGCAATGTGGGAAGTGCTGGGGCAGTTTGGGACAACAGGGCCAAAATGTCACTTTCACAGTCCCAAAGTGCCATTTTCACAGTAAAAAAAACAGATTCATTTTGCTTAGCTTAGTCTGTAACTTGAAAACTATGTACCGTATGGCCCTATAAACTGTGTTGGGATGAAAGCTAGCCACTTTGAGCAATGTGGGGAAGTGCTGGGGCAGTTTGGGACAACAGGGCCAAAATGTCACTTTCACAGTCCCAAAGTGCCATTTTCACAGTAAAAAAAAACAGATTCATTTTGCTTAGCTTAGTCTGTAACTTGAAAACTATGTACCGTATGGCCCTATAAACTGTGTTGGATGAAAGCTAGCCACTTTGAGCAATGTGAGAAGTGCTGGGGCAGTTTGGGACACAGGGCCAAAATGTTCACTTTCACAGTCCCAAAGTGCCACTCTCACGATGTGTAAAAAAAACAGATTCATTTTGCTTAGCTTAGTCTGTAACATGAAAACTATGTACCGTATGGCCCTATAAACTGTGTTGGGATGAAAGCTAGCCACTTTGAGCAATGTGAGAAGTGCTGGGGCAGTTTGGGACAACAGGGCCAAAATGTCACTTTCACAGTCCAAAGTAGCATCACAGTAAAAAGGCCTGGTTCACTTTTGCTTAGCTTAGTCTGTAACTTGAAAACTATGTACCGTATGGCCCTATAAACTGTGTTGGGATGAAAGCTAGCCACTTTGAGCAATGTGGGAAGTGCTGGGGCAGTTTGGGACAACAGGGCCAAAATGTCACTTTCACAGTCCCAAAGTGCCATTTTCACAGTAAAAAGGCCTGGTTCACTTTTGCTTAGCTTAGTCTGTAACTTGAAAACTATGTACCGTATGGCCCTATAAACTGTGTTGGGATGAAAGCTAGCCACTTTGAGCAATGTGGGAAGTGCTGGGGCAGTTTGGGACAACAGGGCCAAAATGTCACTTTCACAGTCCCAAAGTGCCGTTTTCACAGTAAAAAAAAAAAGATTCATTTTGCTTAGCTTAGTCTGTAACTTGAAAACTATGTACCGTATGGCCCTATAAACTGTGTTGGATGAAAGCTAGCCACTTTGAGCAATGTGGGAAGTGCTGGGGCAGTTTGGGACAACAGGGCCAAAATGTCACTTTCACAGTCCCAAAGTGCCATTTTCACAGTAAAAAGGCCTGGTTCACTTTTGCTTAGCTTAGTCTGTAACTTGAAAACTATGTACCGTATGGCCCTATAAACTGTGTTGGGATGAAAGCTAGCCACTTGAGCAATGTGGGAAGTGCTGGGGCAGTTTGGGACAACAGGGCCAAAATGTCACTTTCACAGTCCCAAAGTGCCATTTTCACAGTAAAAAAAAAACAGATTCATTTTGCTTAGCTTAGTCTGTAACTTGAAAACTATGTACCGTATGGCCCTATAAACTGTGTTGGGATGAAAGCTAGCCACTTTGAGCAATGTGGGAAGTGCTGGGGCAGTTTGGGACAACAGGGCCAAAATGTCACTTTCACAGTCCCAAAGTGCCATTTTCACAGTAAAAAGGCCTGGTTCACTTTTGCTTAGCTTAGTCTGTAACTTGAAAACTATGTACCGTATGGCCCTATAAACTGTGTTGGGATGAAAGCTAGCCACTTTGAGCAATGTGGGAAGTGCTGGGGCAGTTTGGGACAACAGGGCCAAAATGTCACTTTCACAGTCCCAAAGTGCCATTTTCACAGTAAAAAAAAACAGATTCATTTTGCTTAGCTTAAGTCTGTAACTTGAAAACTATGTACCGTATGGCCCTATAAACTGTGTTGGGATGAAAGCTAGCCACTTTGAGCAATGTGAGAAGTGCTGGGGCAGTTTGGGACAACAGGGCCAAAATGTCACTTTCACAGTCCCAAAGTGCCATTTTCACAGTAAAAAGGCCTGGTTCACTTTTGCTTAGCTTAGTCTGTAACTTGAAAACTATGTACCGTATGGCCCTATAAACTGTGTTGGGATGAAAGCTAGCCACTTTGAGCAATGTGGGAAGTGCTGGGCAGTTTGGGACAACAGGGCCAAAATGTCACTTTCACAGTCCCAAAGTGCCATTTTCACAGTAAAAAGGCCTGGTTCACTTTTGCTTAGCTTAGTCTGTAACTTGAAAACTATGTACCGTATGGCCCTATAAACTGTGTTGGGATGAAAGCTAGCCACTTTGAGCAATGTGGGAAGTGCTGGGGCAGTTTGGGACAACAGGGCCAAAATGTCACTTTCACAGTCCCAAAGTGCCGTTTTCACAGTAAAAAAAAAAAGATTCATTTTGCTTAGCTTAGTCTGTAACTTGAAAACTATGTACCGTATGGCCCTATAAACTGTGTTGGGATGAAAGCTAGCCACTTTGAGCAATGTGGGAAGTGCTGGGGCAGTTTGGGACAACAGGGCCAAAATGTCACTTTCACAGTCCCAAAGTGCCATTTTCACAGTAAAAAGGCCTGGTTCACTTTTGCTTAGCTTAGTCTGTAACTTGAAACTATGTACCGTATGGCCCTATAACTGTGTTGGGATGAAAGCTAGCCACTTTGAGCAATGTGGGAAGTGCTGGGGCAGTTTGGGACAACAGGGCCAAAATGTCACTTTCACAGTCCCAAAGTGCCATTTTCACAGTAAAAAAAAAACAGATTCATTTTGCTTAGCTTAGTCTGTAACTTGAAAACTATGTACCGTATGGCCCTATAAACTGTGTTGGGATGAAAGCTAGCCACTTTGAGCAATGTGGGAAGTGCTGGGGCAGTTTGGGACAACAGGGCCAAAATGTCACTTTCACAGTCCCAAAGTGCCATTTTCACAGTAAAAAGGCCTGGTTCACTTTTGCTTAGCTTAGTCTGTAACTTGAAAACTATGTACCGTATGGCCCTATAAACTGTGTTGGGATGAAAGCTAGCCACTTTGAGCAATGTGGGAAGTGCTGGGGCAGTTTGGGACAACAGGGCAAAATGTCACTTTCACAGTCCCAAAGTGCCATTTTCACAGTAAAAAAAAACAGATTCATTTTGCTTAGCTTAGTCTGTAACTTGAAAACTATGTACCGTATGGCCCTATAAACTGTGTTGGGATGAAAGCTAGCCACTTTGAGCAATGTGGGAAGTGCTGGGGCAGTTTGGGACAACAGGGCCAAAATGTCACTTTCACAGTCCCAAAGTGCCGTTTTCACAGTAAAAAAAAAAAGATTAATTTTGCTTAGCTTTGTCTGTAACTTGAAAACTATGTACCGTATGGCCCTATAAACTGTGTTGGGATGAAAGCTAGCCACTTTGAGCAATGTGGGAAGTGCTGGGGCAGTTTGGGACAACAGGGCCAAAATGTCACTTTCACAGTCCCAAAGTGCCATTTTCACAGTAAAAAGCCTGGTTCACTTTTGCTTAGCTTAGTCTGTAACTTGAAAACTATGTACCGTATGGCCCTATAAACTGTGTTGGGATGAAGCTAGCCACTTTGAGCAATGTGGGAAGTGCTGGGGCAGTTTGGGACAACAGGGCCAAAATGTCACTTTCACAGTCCCAAAGTGCCATTTTCACAGTAAAAAGGCCTGGTTCACTTTTGCTTAGCTTTAGCTTAGTCTGTAACTTGAAAACTATGTACCGTATGGCCCTATAAACTGTGTTGGGATGAAAGCTAGCCACTTTGAGCATTGTGGCAAGAGCTGGGGCAGTTTGGGACAACAGGGAACGAACAGGGCCAAAATGTCACTTTCACAGTCCCAAAGTGCCATTTTCACAGTAAAAAGGCCTGGTTCACTTTTGCTTAGCTTAGTCTGTAACTTGAAAACTATGTACCGTATGGCCCTATAAACTGTGTTGGGATGAAAGCTAGCCACTTTGAGCAATGTGGGAAGTGCTGGGGCAGTTTGGGACAACAGGGCCAAAATGTCACTTTCACAGTCCCAAAGTGCCATTTTCACAGTAAAAAGGCCTGGTTCACTTTTGCTTAGCTTAGTCTGTAACTTGAAAACTATGTACCGTATGGCCCTATAAACTGTGTTGGGATGAAAGCTAGCCACTTTGAGCAATGTGGGAAGTGCTGGGGCAGTTTGGGACAACAGGGCCAAAATGTCACTTTCACAGTCCCAAAGTGCCATTTTCACAGTAAAAAGGCCTGGTTCACTTTTGCTTAGCTTAGTCTGTAACTTGAAAACTATGTACCGTATGGCCCTATAAACTGTGTTGGGATGAAAGCTAGCCACTTTGAGCAATGTGGGAAGTGCTGGGGCAGTTTGGGACAACAGGGCCAAAATGTCACTTTCACAGTCCCAAAGTGCCATTTTCACAGTAAAAAGGCCTGGTTCACTTTTGCTTAGCTTAGTCTGTAACTTGAAAACTATGTACCGTATGGCCCTATAAACTGTGTTGGGATGAAAGCTAGCCACTTTGAGCAATGTGGGAAGTGCTGGGGCAGTTTGGGACAACAGGGCCAAAATGTCACTTTCACAGTCCCAAAGTGCCATTTTCACAGTAAAAAGGCCTGGTTCACTTTTGCTTAGCTTAGTCTGTAACTTGAAAACTATGTACCGTATGGCCCTATAAACTGTGTTGGGATGAAAGCTAGCCACTTTGAGCAATGTGGGAAGTGCTGGGGCAGTTTGGGACAACAGGGCCAAAATGTCACTTTCACAGTCCCAAAGTGCCGTTTTCACAGTAAAAAAAAAAAGATTCATTTTGCTTAGCTTAGTCTGTAACTTGAAAACTATGTACCGTATGGCCCTATAAACTGTGTTGGGATGAAAGCTAGCCACTTTGAGCAATGTGGGAAGTGCTGGGGCAGTTTGGGACAACAGGGCCAAAATGTCACTTTCACAGTCCCAAAGTGCCATTTTCACAGTAAAAAGGCCTGGTTCACTTTTGCTTAGCTTAGTCTGTAACTTGAAAACTATGTACCGTATGGCCCTATAAACTGTGTTGGGATGAAAGCTAGCCACTTTGAGCAATGTGGGAAGTGCTGGGGCAGTTTGGGACAACAGGGCCAAAATGTCACTTTCACAGTCCCAAAGTGCCATTTTCACAGTAAAAAGGCCTGGTTCACTTTTGCTTAGCTTAGTCTGTAACTTGAAAACTATGTACCGTATGGCCCTATAAACTGTGTTGGGATGAAAGCTAGCCACTTTGAGCAGTGTGGGAAGTGCTGGGGCAGTTTGGGACAACAGGGCCAAAATGTCACTTTCACAGTCCCAAAGTGCCATTTTCACAGTAAAAAGGCCTGGTTCACTTTTGCTTAGCTTAGTCTGTAACTTGAAAACTATGTACCGTATGGCCCTATAAACTGTGTTGGGATGAAAGCTAGCCACTTTGAGCATTGTGGCAAGAGCTGGGGCAGTTTGGGACAACAGGGAACGAACAGGGCCAAAATGTCACTTTCACAGTCCCAAAGTGCCATTTTCACAGTAAAAAGGCCTGGTTCACTTTTGCTTAGCTTAGTCTGTAACTTGAAAACTATGTACCGTATGGCCCTATAAACTGTGTTGGGATGAAAGCTAGCCACTTTGAGCAATGTGGGAAGTGCTGGGGCAGTTTGGGACAACAGGGCCAAAATGTCACTTTCACAGTCCCAAAGTGCCATTTTCACAGTAAAAAGGCCTGGTTCACTTTTGCTTAGCTTAGTCTGTAACTTGAAAACTATGTACCGTATGGCCCTATAAACTGTGTTGGGATGAAAGCTAGCCACTTTGAGCAATGTGGGAAGTGCTGGGGCAGTTTGGGACAACAGGGCCAAAATGTCACTTTCACAGTCCCAAAGTGCCATTTTCACAGTAAAAAGGCCTGGTTCACTTTTGCTTAGCTTAGTCTGTAACTTGAAAACTATGTACCGTATGGCCCTATAAACTGTGTTGGGATGAAAGCTAGCCACTTTGAGCAATGTGGGAAGTGCTGGGGCAGTTTGGGACAACAGGGCCAAAATGTCACTTTCACAGTCCCAAAGTGCCGTTTTCACAGTAAAAAAAAAAAGATTCATTTTGCTTAGCTTAGTCTGTAACTTGAAAACTATGTACCGTATGGCCCTATAAACTGTGTTGGGATGAAAGCTAGCCACTTTGAGCAATGTGGGAAGTGCTGGGGCAGTTTGGGACAACAGGGCCAAAATGTCACTTTCACAGTCCCAAAGTGCCATTTTCACAGTAAAAAGGCCTGGTTCACTTTTGCTTAGCTTAGTCTGTAACTTGAAAACTATGTACCGTATGGCCCTATAAACTGTGTTGGGATGAAAGCTAGCCACTTTGAGCAATGTGGGAAGTGCTGGGGCAGTTTGGGACAACAGGGCCAAAATGTCACTTTCACAGTCCCAAAGTGCCATTTTCACAGTAAAAAAAAAACAGATTCATTTTGCTTAGCTTAGTCTGTAACTTGAAAACTATGTACCGTATGGCCCTATAAACTGTGTTGGGATGAAAGCTAGCCACTTTGAGCAATGTGGGAAGTGCTGGGGCAGTTTGGGACAACAGGGCCAAAATGTCACTTTCACAGTCCCAAAGTGCCATTTTCACAGTAAAAAGGCCTGGTTCACTTTTGCTTAGCTTAGTCTGTAACTTGAAAACTATGTACCGTATGGCCCTATAAACTGTGTTGGGATGAAAGCTAGCCACTTTGAGCAATGTGGGAAGTGCTGGGGCAGTTTGGGACAACAGGGCCAAAATGTCACTTTCACAGTCCCAAAGTGCCATTTTCACAGTAAAAAAAAACAGATTCATTTTGCTTAGCTTAGTCTGTAACTTGAAAACTATGTACCGTATGGCCCTATAAACTGTGTTGGGATGAAAGCTAGCCACTTTGAGCAATGTGGGAAGTGCTGGGGCAGTTTGGGACAACAGGGCCAAAATGTCACTTTCACAGTCCCAAAGTGCCGTTTTCACAGTAAAAAAAAAAAGATTCATTTTGCTTAGCTTTGTCTGTAACTTGAAAACTATGTACCGTATGGCCCTATAAACTGTGTTGGGATGAAAGCTAGCCACTTTGAGCAATGTGGGAAGTGCTGGGGCAGTTTGGGACAACAGGGCCAAAATGTCACTTTCACAGTCCCAAAGTGCCATTTTCACAGTAAAAAGGCCTGGTTCACTTTTGCTTAGCTTAGTCTGTAACTTGAAAACTATGTACCGTATGGCCCTATAAACTGTGTTGGGATGAAAGCTAGCCACTTTGAGCAATGTGGGAAGTGCTGGGGCAGTTTGGGACAACAGGGCCAAAATGTCACTTTCACAGTCCCAAAGTGCCATTTTCACAGTAAAAAGGCCTGGTTCACTTTTGCTTAGCTTAGTCTGTAACTTGAAAACTATGTACCGTATGGCCCTATAAACTGTGTTGGGATGAAAGCTAGCCACTTTGAGCATTGTGGCAAGAGCTGGGGCAGTTTGGGACAACAGGGAACGAACAGGGCCAAAATGTCACTTTCACAGTCCCAAAGTGCCATTTTCACAGTAAAAAGGCCTGGTTCACTTTTGCTTAGCTTAGTCTGTAACTTGAAAACTATGTACCGTATGGCCCTATAAACTGTGTTGGGATGAAAGCTAGCCACTTTGAGCAATGTGGGAAGTGCTGGGGCAGTTTGGGACAACAGGGCCAAAATGTCACTTTCACAGTCCCAAAGTGCCATTTTCACAGTAAAAAGGCCTGGTTCACTTTTGCTTAGCTTAGTCTGTAACTTGAAAACTATGTACCGTATGGCCCTATAAACTGTGTTGGGATGAAAGCTAGCCACTTTGAGCAATGTGGGAAGTGCTGGGGCAGTTTGGGACAACAGGGCCAAAATGTCACTTTCACAGTCCCAAAGTGCCGTTTTCACAGTAAAAAAAAAAGATTCATTTTGCTTAGCTTTGTCTGTAACTTGAAAACTATGTACCGTATGGCCCTATAAACTGTGTTGGGATGAAAGCTAGCCACTTTGAGCAATGTGGGAAGTGCTGGGGCAGTTTGGGACAACAGGGCCAAAATGTCACTTTCACAGTCCCAAAGTGCCATTTTCACAGTAAAAAGGCCTGGTTCACTTTTGCTTAGCTTAGTCTGTAACTTGAAAACTATGTACCGTATGGCCCTATAAACTGTGTTGGGATGAAAGCTAGCCACTTTGAGCAATGTGGGAAGTGCTGGGGCAGTTTGGGACAACAGGGCCAAAATGTCACTTTCACAGTCCCAAAGTGCCATTTTCACAGTAAAAAGGCCTGGTTCACTTTTGCTTAGCTTAGTCTGTAACTTGAAAACTATGTACCGTATGGCCCTATAAACTGTGTTGGGATGAAAGCTAGCCACTTTGAGCATTGTGGCAAGAGCTGGGGCAGTTTGGGACAACAGGAACGAACAGGGCCAAAATGTCACTTTCACAGTCCCAAAGTGCCATTTTCACAGTAAAAAGGCCTGGTTCACTTTTGCTTAGCTTAGTCTGTAACTTGAAAACTATGTACCGTATGGCCCTATAAACTGTGTTGGGATGAAAGCTAGCCACTTTGAGCAATGTGGGAAGTGCTGGGGCAGTTTGGGACAACAGGGCCAAAATGTCACTTTCACAGTCCCAAAGTGCCATTTTCACAGTAAAAAGGCCTGGTTCACTTTTGCTTAGCTTAGTCTGTAACTTGAAAACTATGTACCGTATGGCCCTATAAACTGTGTTGGGATGAAAGCTAGCCACTTTGAGCAATGTGGGAAGTGCTGGGGCAGTTTGGGACAACAGGGCCAAAATGTCACTTTCACAGTCCCAAAGTGCCATTTTCACAGTAAAAAGGCCTGGTTCACTTTTGCTTAGCTTAGTCTGTAACTTGAAAACTATGTACCGTATGGCCCTATAAACTGTGTTGGATGAAAGCTAGCCACT
>NW_027665332.1:0-7500 GCF_963924005.1 Protomyctophum bolini | reverse complement strand
TCCTATACTGACTCACCTGCCGGTGACGGGGCCTAATACACCAGGACATCTTAACACATTCCCTCCCGTTAGCGGGATCGTGCGGGCCAGGCAATTGCGCGGAAAAAACGCAGAAGAAGAGACCACTTCCGGCCAGGAAGTGATGGCAGCCCTCTTTAGTTGAGGCACATTGTCATTCTAGGGCCGTGTGTCGACGCGCGATGCATACAATTCCTTAGTGCGATGGACGTTTAAAGTTTTATAAGGTCCCAAAGATCGCATTTTGGCTCATTTAACCCATTCTGAACGGGAACCCATTTTGGTGTTGGCATCATGTTATGCTTTAGCTATTGAAAAATAGCAGATCTACAAGCTCATAGCGCGCCACCGAGTGGCGCGCTACGAGCTTGTAGGTCTGCTATTTTTGAAAAATCGAAGAACGACTGACATTTTTTTAAATCTGATCTCAGGTCAGAATGGGTTCATCAGACCAGTGTGTGTCCAGTGGAAACCTCATATGAATCTGATCTCAGGTCAGAATGGGTTAATGCTGGATTAATGCTTATTAAATGTATTCCAGGGTGCTGAACCCACCTGTAGTTGCCCTTCTTGCGGAGCTGCTCCTTGAAGTGTCCCAGCGTGAGGCTGTGGCTCTTCATGCTCCGGCGGTACGGGATCTCCTCGCCGCAGAAGAAGTACGTCACCACCGTCTCGCCACCGCCGCACGGCGACCCCCCGTGACCACCCGGCGCCTTCTTACACTCCTTCATCCTGGAGGGAGAGAGAGAGAGAGAGTGTTAGGAGTGGTGGGCGCTATATTATACATAATAATAATATATATGCACTTTACATTCATGAAAATCTCAAAGTGCTACAGTATAAGCGAACGGCTTGACAACGAATGAGCTGCGCTATCCCCAAACAGCAGAAGGGTTCAAGTCAAGTATAAGCCATGCTTAGTTGTGAAACAGACAGAGCTCCGGGAAATATAGGAACAACTCCATACGTATACTGTGTAGACCAACTGGTTCTCAGACCTTTATATTTTCAAGGACTGCTATATTTTTAGAGCAGAATACAACTCGGTTGGGTTCTGTATAGAGCCTACGATGTGACGTCATTTTGCCGAAATCATTTCGCCTACTGCAGTGAATCCATGGGACATTTCCAGAACCGACTTTGGCAATAAATAGGACTATGAATTGGCCCTTGCTTGGTCTGGTATATGCATAAGGTCCAGGTTAACTGCGAGAGCGTACGAATGGACCCAACATTTTGATTACATTTGTACAAGAGTCTCTTAGTTACAGACCTGTAAGGGTCCATTTGGTCCCTAAACTATCAATCCTCTATAGCTATTTTCTCCCCTCCTCTGCACCAAATCTCCGAAAATAAGCCAATCTACAATCAGCTTACGATGCGAAAAAGCTGTTATATGGCCCAAAAGCTGTAGAAATGGACCCAAGTGGAAGCTGGGGACCTGACTCGTTAAGTCAAAATGGACACACATGACTTTGCACTGACTGCCAATGAAAAGCAGTGAAGCCGACGGAGCGCAACCCTGACGGCTGGACGCTATCTATAGGGAGGTACCCTGCAGTGCTGTCGGTGTGTGTGCATGCTGTATGCGTGTCTGTGTGTGTGTGTGTGTGTGTGTGTGTGTGTGTGTGTGTGTGTGTCTGTCCAGTTGGCTGCCAGCTCATTGAAGGGCAGCCAGTTAAAAAGAAAAAAAAGAAAGCACACACACATACAAGATATGTACACACACATAGTAAGTTAGCTTAGCAAAGGAGGTCAGTTTTTTGCAGCATGCATGATAATGCGCACGTGCATATTCACAGATGAGCATCTGTGTGTGTGTGTGTGTGTGTGTGTGTGTGTGTGTGTGTGTGTGTGTGTGTGTGTGTGTATGCGTGCGTGCATGCGGGGAGGTATAGAGGTAAAAGAGTAGAAGTACACTGAGAGAAGGAGGAGGAGGAGATGTAGGAGGAGCTTAGAGGAGGAGAGGAGAAGGAGGGCGGGGCTTCGTACTCTTCTGATTGGAGGAGCAGCCCGGGGGAGGGGGCGGCGGCGGCCGCAGAGCCGCGATTGGCCCCCGGGGACGGCGGGGCGGAGCCCCCGCTGCTCTGCACAGGCACTGATTGGTGGATCTTCTCTCGCTGGAGGAGGCCGGAGGTGGAGTGTCTGGGGAGCAGAGAGAGACGTTCATGAGGTTTGTAAACGGTTGTCTATAAGACAGGGGTTCCCAAAGTGGGGGTCGGGGGACCGACCAGGTGTCCTTGATGGAGTTCCAGGGGGTCCCCCCAGCTAAATGATAGTTTGGAACCGAATGGACCCGTCCGTAACTCTGAGAGTGTACACAAATTGTACACACTCTCAGAGTTAAATTAACATTGATTTTAGAATACAAATTAGGGTCCCAGAGATTAAAAAAAATGCCATTAACTGGGGGGGTCCTTGAAATTAAACGGGTTGAGAATCACTGCTTTTATACGAGCCGTAAAAATTCTTCTCTTATGTGTGGGTCCCAGCCAGGCATAGCTTTTCAAATGGGGGGTCCGCGGGCTAAATTATCAATTGGTGGTCAACATTGGGTGTCCTTGACATGAAACAGAGGTTCTGTGTTAGACCTCAGTAGTCGCACTAGTACACGTAGTAGTAGGCTAGTAGTAGTAGTAGACTAGTAGTAGTAGTAGTATACTAGTAGTAGGCTAGTAGTACTAGTAGGCTAGTAGTAGTAGTAGACTAGTAGTAGTATAGTAGTAGTATAGTACCTCTGTTTGGGGGTCTTAGCGGTAGCGGTAGCGGTGGGTGTAGCGGTGGTGGAGGAGGTGGTGGTGGAGACCTCCTCCAGCCGGCGGCAGGCCTCCTCCAGCTGGGCCAGGGTGTTTGGGGGGGGCAGGGGGGGCATGGCGGGGGTCCTGGACGAAGGGGTGGGCGGGCTGGTGGCCGCGCAGGTGCCCGCTGCTGCCCCCGCCGCCCCACGTGTGCGTCTGGGCGGACGAGCTGCCGCCGAACGACTTCTTGGTGCTCTGCGTGCTGAGGAAGAGAAGACGGAGAGGGTTTAAAGAGAGAGACGGGGACGGTGGGATTTGTAGTCCTGTTGAAGACTACACAGACGCTATACTTAGCTAGAAAGAGAGAGAGTATAGTCCCCAGCGTGGCCAGACTGTTGCCTCTCGCAATTTCTTTTAGCGCTTCCGCCGTACAGTCTGGAGCAACGGAAGCTCTATCGTGAGTAAAGCGATAAAGCGGAAGTTTCCGTTTCTTCTTTACAGTCGCGCAACTTTATCCTAATATAAATAGAAATCAGGCTAAGCATGCGTAGCTTGTTGCTTAGCAGAAAAAGGAAAGGAAATAGAATTTTTTTTTAAATGTAAAGATATTTCAAAATATATTCCGTGGACGGAAAATGGCAGCTTCCTTGCTCGGATTTCGTGAGCTGTATAGTTCCAGACTCTATATATATCATTCAGAGATTGTGGAATAGTTGTCTGGCTATACGTGAGACTAGAGAGAGAGAGAGAGAGAGAGAGAGAGAGAGAGAGAGAGAGAGAGAGAGACATGGACGGTGGAATTTGTAGTCCTGTGAAGACCTAGCTTAACCCATTTTGGGCGGGCACCCCTTTTGGTGTTAGCATTACCTTATATGCTTTTAGCTATTGAAAAATATCAGATCTACAAGCTCATAGCGCGCCACCGAGTGGCGCGCTAAGAGCTTGTAGGTCTGACATTTTCTGACACTGTCAGTTTCAAACAGACATTTTTCTTTAAAATCTGATCTCAGGTCAGAATGGCTTTTAATGTATATACCTGTGAGACCTGTGCCTGCCCTGGCGCTCGCTCTCCAGGATCCACTGCCAGACGTTCTGCGAGCGGTCGGCGGTGTCGCCGCAGGGCAGCAGCAGGGGAGGAGCGCCGTCCTGCTGACCTCCGCAGCCCGCCGCCACCACCACGTCCTCGGCTCCCGAGCGACACGCCACCGCCGCGCTGCCACCGCCGCGCCTCGACAGAGAACTGGAACGCCTACGAGCGAGAGGGAGAGGGCGGTCAACATGGATCCTATACATCGGCGACTCTGTTTTACGGGCATGATAGAGGCCGACGTTCTTCGGCAGCTCTACGAGTTCACGCGCCGTGTCTCGTTCAGTGTCGTGAGCTTGTGGAGCTGCTTCCGGTCGCTATTTGACAACCAAGTGTATTATAGGCAGTACGTTCGCTATATGTGTCGGCTGGGAAAGTCTCGTACGTCCCAGACGTGTCCCTTTTCTTTTATATCATTTTCAACAATCGTGAAAATAGGCTGTTTTAATATCCTTTTGTGTGACAGACTTGTACGCCGAAGTATAGGGCATTTATCGGCCCCAAAGACAATAACAAATGGACGGATATATTATATAAGAGATTTCTGCCCCGCAGCAACGAAATACAAAGTCAGCCTATATAATAATGACCGTTCGTAAAGAGACAACCGAGAGACAGTGTTGGAGGTTTGGACAAAGTGCAAATTAAGGAGCTGAACTGACCCCACGGTGCTGTGGTTGCTGCTGCCGCTGTCCGGTGGCTGGGCCGCCGACCCGCACATCTCCCGGCCCAGGCTGCGGCTGCGTTGGTACGACGGCATGAGCGGGCACAGGGCGGACAAGGAGGACGAGGAGGAGGTGGAGGAGGAGAGGGGCTGGTGGCACGACTCGGTGCCCGCGGAAGGGGGGCACTGCAGGCCCTGCTGCACGCGCAGCGTGGCCTCGCGCTCGATCTGCTCCTTGCTCTTGGGGCTGGCGTGGTGGTGGATGTAGTGGTGGTGGACGTGCTTGGTGCTGCTCTGCTGCCGGCTCACCAGGGTCCTGCAGGGACCTCCTCCGCCACCGGGGGGGGAGGCCGCTGCAGCAGGGCCTCCTCCTCCTCCTCCCTGGGGGAATAAGGGCCTGCCGTGGTGGTGCTCGGGGGTGGAGGCGGCCACGGGCGACTGGCAGCCGGGCGTCTTGAGGACCCGCGAGAGGTGCTCGTCCAGGATGGCCTGGGCGTTGTCGTCGTCCGACGAGGAGGAGCCGCCGCCGCCGGGGGGGAGCAGAGTCAGCTGGATGGCGCCGACGCCTCCGACTCGTCCCGTTCCTCCTCCTGCGTGGACGAGATGCGGGGGAAAAGGAAAACGGTTTAGGAATGTCTGACGAGGAAGTTCTTTCCGACATGCACGACTTTATACGTACAGGCACGTTCCCTTACAGGACTAAACCCACGGAGAAGCAGAAAAAGAGAGAGAGAGACAGAGAGATACTGCTCTCAACTGTTTCAGAAGTTTATACCAAGCTAACCTTTCCTATATCGATGTATAACTATACATCTGACGGAAAATGCTCTTCCTTCCCTCTAGGTCGCAATGTGACACAGCACTCGGTTAACGCGTGTCTTTCTTCCCAGTTTGTATTGCATATTTTAATCGTACACATACATCGTATCTTTTTGCTCCACTGTTGCCATGGCAATGTATAAATGCACATCTTCCGTGCCTTGCGTGTATATACTGTACTCTTGGATCTGCTGCAGCCTCTCCTCCAGGGAGCTCATGGTGTCTCTTTCCCTCTTCAGCCTCTCCAGTCTGGAGGTGAGCAGCGCTGCGAAGGCGGCGGGCTCCATGGGAACCATGTCCTTGGGGGGCCGCCGGGTTCTCTGAGGGGAGGAAAGGAGGAGGGGGAGAGGAGGAGGCCAGTTAGCCGTGGTATACACCCCTTAAGACTAAACCACACCCATCAGAGGTGTGACTTCCATAGGTACCCAGGTACTTTTAAATACCTAGAGGTACCTATGGGTGTCAGGCCGGTAGAAAGGAATGGAACCCCACCGTAGTCCTCCGGATCACCTGTTCTGAAGGGATCCACTTATGGACGTCCCAGTGTGCATTATTATAACCCATTCTGACCTGAGATCAGATTCTATAAAAATGTCCTTCTATACATCCTGACAGTTTTCTGAAAAAGCTATATGTTGCTATATGTCAGTCGTTCAAAAAATAGCAGACCTATACAAGCTCTTAGCGCGCCAAAATGCATTAAAGAATGTATATACCGAGTGAAATATCGGTGCCGTTTGTTTCAAATGCTTTGCACCAAGTCAACCTATATACATGTATAGTATTTCTAACAGCTCCGTCCTAACTTGCTGTTAGAGACAGTATATTACAGCAAGATAGGATGGCGCTATAGGGAGAGGGGCGAGGGTCCTATATGGGGATAGGGATGGTGCTATGGGGGATACTGTCTATGGGGATGGTGGATGTGGAAAAGCAATGGGCGCGGGTAGCAGTCAGTGGGTCATGTTGGGTAAGGGTATACGGCTCTCTCTCTCTGTCATCATCACCACCATCATCATCATCAGCCTCTGAAGTCGCTCACTTCAAAGGCGCGCTTAGTTGTCAAATATCAAACACTCGCCAGAGAGAGAGAGAGAGAGAGAGAGAGAGAGAGAGAGAGAGAGAGAGAGAGAGAGAGAGAGAGAGAGAGAGAGAAGGGAGCCATGCCGGGAGGGAGGGAGGGAGGGAGGGATGGTGGCTTTACTTTACGTCTAGGAATGAAAGCCACATATCGACAGGGGGGCGGAAGAAAAGGGAGAGTGTGGGTGGAGGGGGATTAAAGTAACGGAGAAGAAGAAGTTGCGACGGTTTGGGGAGACGGCGGGATGTTTGGGAGGGGTGGGGGGATGGGGGGGTGCGCTAGAAAGAGAGAGGGATGGATGGGGAGAGAGGAGGAGAGGAGGAGAGGAGAGGATTGGAGGAGTGAGATAAAGGAGTCAAATGGGGCATGAGATCAGAGGAGTCACGGTAATTTATTTCTGCCCCCCCCCCCACGGCCCCCCCTCCTCCTCTCCTCCGTCACACGCTGGGCACCTTTGAGGTATACCAGTAAAATGACATTGTCTCTCCTTGTGTGCGTGTGTGTGTGTGTGTGTGTGTGTGTGTGTGTGTGTGTGTGTGTGTGTGTGTGTGTGTGTGTGTGTGTGTGTGTGTGTGCGCAATCTCTCTCTCTCTCTCTCTCTCTCTCTCTCTCACACACACACTTTTATCATTTGCATTTTTTGCACTGGGGCTTTTCTTGATTTTTCCACTTCTTTTTTGTTCATCCCTTTATAGTGAGGATGAAGAGAAGAGGGGGAGAGAGAGAGAGAGAGAGAGAGAGAGTGAGAGTGAGAGAGAGAGAGAGAGAGAGAGAGAGAGAGAGAGGCACACACACACACACACACACACACACACACACACAGATGATCTGCTTGATGCTGCCTGGGGCCTGGTGCATCATGGGAATGTATGGCAGCCGTCGCCAACATTTCAGAGGGGAAACGAAAACAAGCCGAAAGAGAGAGAGAGAGAGAGAGAGAACATATAAAGCGAACAAATTGAAGAAAGATAGAGAAAGAAAGAAAGAAAGAAAGAAAGGGACAGAAACAGAGAAGAGAGAGCGACAAACTGTAGGGAAGAGAAGCCAAACTTTCTTTCTTTACTTCCCTTCCTTGTTCCCGCTCAGTAATACA
>NW_027665333.1:20000-23339 GCF_963924005.1 Protomyctophum bolini | reverse complement strand
CGGAGTGTAAATGAGCCCTAAGGCCTCTGCTTTCACAAGACACCCTCAATACATTCACAGATTGCGTTGCATATTTGAATGCGAGAGGTCTTTGTAAATACCCCGCCTGTTTGTCTGGGCATGTCCCTGTGTTTGGTGTTTCCCCTCCCTCTCACTGCTCCACATACTCACAGGGCTATGATGGCATTACCACCAGGCCAACCCCGAGATGACCTGCTCACGCTGACCCTCGAGGAGGGTCAATTTGGGAGCCCAGCGTCATCACACCCCCCCCCCTTAATGGAGTGTTGGAAAAAAACAATTTCTCTCTGTTGGGGTTTTTTTTTCCATTAGAAAGGCCTTGCCGACAGGAAGCCTGCAATAAAAGACCATCAGCGGATTCGAGGAATCATTCATAAAGCCGGCGGGGCGAGGTGGGAAATGGACCACTTCACCTCTTGTTTTTAATGTGATTAAAACACTCTGCATAATATGGTACATTTTTCACGCACCTTTTTAATAGCCCATTTGCCAAAAACACTGTTACACCGCCGCAGAGGACAGAGAGACAAAAGAAAGTCATGCTCTTATAAAAGCAACGTAATATATTGTTTGTTTTGCCAATATACACTTTCTCAGAGGAGCCAAACACTTGAAAACGGAGTGGAGTCTTTCGTGCAAATAAAAGCAGCCCCTTTTGCTGCAAAGCACTGAGACAAGAATGCACACTGCAGTGGTGTGTGTCAGTATCTGTGGGTGTGTACAGAGTGTATAGGTTTACAGGGAGTATGTGTTTGTTTATATCAAGCATCCGTGCGTGTGTGTGTGTGTGTGTCTGTGTGTGTGTGTGTGTGTGTCTGTGTGTGTGTGCGCGTGTGTTTGCGTGCGTGCGTGTGTGTGTGTGTGTGTGTGTGTGTGTGTGTGTTGTGTGTGTGTGTGTGTGTGTGTGTCTGCGTGCGTGCGTGCGTGTGTGTGTGTGTGTGTGTGTGTGTGTGTGTGAGTGTGTGTGTGTGTGTGTGCGTGTGTGTGTGCACGTGTGTGGCTATGCCAGTTTGGGTTAAACACAGACGGGCTGTGGCCACAGACACACACAGAGGATAGGTGCCCTAAGTGGAATCAGGCCCGTTAGATTTATGGCCATTTGTTCGGAGAGTGTTCATCCATTGGCTATTATGGAATGATTAGAGGAGAAGGTGAAGCTCCAAGTCCAGCAAAAATCAATACGGGCTGTCGAGAACGATTCAGCCGCTCCCGCTCGGAGGAGTATTAGCACCAAACCTCTGTCTCCTCTCACTTCTTCATCCCCTATCCGAGTGATTCACCCCTAAAGCCGCCCAAGCCGCCTCACCTGCCATGTTCTCGTCTGACTGCGGCATGGCCCTGCTTGGCTACGGCATGCCGGGAAGGCAAGGGTTAGACAACAAAGCTATCATTCATTGGCGAGGAGGAGAGAGGAGCTACATTAGCGGTGTGTGGGTCACCGTTGGGGAAGCTCCGTGCTAGCTGCTGCTATACGGAGCAATATCAAGTGAGGAAGGACACGCAGTCAAAGGCACCTTCTAGGGATTTTTCTTTCTTTTCCTTTTTTTTGCGCCCGACAACCTGACCATGTCATATTTCGCTATAGTAACGACTCAAACGTTGTGGTGTCGTCATAGTATACCAGACAATAGGGCAAAGATACGGTTACACGCATAGAGTATACAGTAGCATCCTGTGTGAGCGGAATGTGATTTAGTTTTTTTTGGGTCATTATAATACCTCTGCGATTACAAACTGTCGTCTTGTAATACGTCTTAACCCATTTTGGGCGAGAAACCCCTTTTGTTGTTAGCATTATGCTATGCTTTAGCTATTGAAAAATAGCAGATCTATAAGCTCATAGCGCGCCACCGAGTGGCGCGCTACGAGCTTGTAGGTCTGCTATTTTTGAAGAATCGTGAAAAGTGACATGAAAGTGTTTGAGAACGACTGACAGAAAAACATAGCTTTTTCAAAGAAAACAGTCAGGATTTAGAATCTGATCTCAGGTCAGAACGGGTTAATACAGTAGGTAACAATGTGTGAACAGATAAGACGAGGACAGGGGGAGAGTACAGTAAGCGGAGTAGAAGGAGATCTCTTACCTTGTAGAGCTTCAGGCTGGCCTCGTGGCGGGAGTTGACCGTGTGCATCCTCAGCTTCTCCAGGCTGTTGGTGTAGTAGTCGCAGGCGTTGCACTTCAGGTGCACCGGGTTGCCGATGGCCACGCACTTCAGGCGCCACTCGTTGCCCTTGCCGCCCTCCTTGATGTGCGCCACCAGCTGGTACTTCTGCACGTGCTTGTCCGTCTTGCAGTGCAGCTGGAAGTTGGCCTTGAGCTGCGTGGTGTAGCGGCAGAGCTTGCACTGGTGCGAGTCGCCCACCACCGCGCGCCACTCCTCCTCGGGCAGCGCCCGCTCCGCGCCCATGTGCATGCCCAGCACGTCCAGGTTGTCGGTGGTGAAGCGGTTGCAGACGGCGCACTGGAACAGCTTGAGGGAGGGGTCGCTGGTCTGGGACAGGCTCTCGCCCAGCGTCATCAGCTCCTCGGACACCAGCTGCCCGCCGCCCAGACGCACGTCCATGGGGATCTCCCCGCCTACTGAGGGGGGAGGAGGAGGGGGAGGAGGGTGGACAGACAGACACACACAGAGAGAGGATAGCGGAGAGAAGTAGGACAGTGTTTTAGTTGGTTACATCCACATGTTGAGTCGGTTATATTCAAAATTCACAAGGTCCGATATGAAAGTCCACCTTTCACGGATTACTCCTATCTCGCCTATCAATCTATTTTCAGTTTGTGTTACATGAACTTCCCTGGACATAAGGAGTTATTTAGACGTTTCTCAGAGGGGGTGGCAGGGCAGCATGGGGTTTTCCAGAGGAGCTCTCGGTTTTGAGCCTCTCTCAGCAAGGAAAACTGTCCTGGGAAAAGTGAAAGGTGCAACGGTTCAACTTTCAACAAAGAGCCGTGTTTGTCTCCGCAGTCAAAGTGGATTTGCTTTCCAGGCCCAATACCCCTCGGAGGATAATGTGCATGTGTGTATTTATGTGCCTAATTTTATTAAATCAAGATTATCCTTCCTTTGAGCTGGGAAAGAAGAAAGCCTGGGCTTCTCTTTTTTTTTTCGCAGGGAGAAGAAACTCGCACAACCGAAGTATGGACTTACACGCTGTCCTGTTTGGACTGGTGCACTTTCACAGCCTGACACTAAATCAACTCCAGAGGCCATGAGCTGTGCAGAAAAAAAAGGAAAGTTATTTTATCATTACTGGAGAACTAAAGAGTTCCCAAGCACACATTACTGTAAATCAAATCCAGTGCCCTTGTTCACTGAA
>NW_027665333.1:0-17500 GCF_963924005.1 Protomyctophum bolini | reverse complement strand
TGCTCAATATTTCATACCGAGGACCCCAAAATTATATGTATTTGGCCTCCATCTGGAAATACGTTGTTCCATGAGGTGACCCTCCCCCAGAAGCAAAGATTTGAGTTGAAAAACGTTCGCTCTGAAAGAATATATATTCAAAGATTTGTGCCGCCGCATTCTTACGATTTTTCAAAAATAGCAGATCTACAAGCTCGTAGCGCGCCACTCAGTGGCGCGCTATGAGCTTGTTGATCTGCTATTTTTCAATAGCTAAATGTATAACATAATGTTTAAAAACACCAAAAGGGGTTCTCGCCCAAGATGGGATAATGACATAAAAAGGCTGTGGTGTTCAGAGAGGGAGCCCCTATGAGGCTGAGGGCCTGAGGGCCAAGGCCAGGCTGTGGTGTTCAGAGGGAGCCCCTATGAGGCTGAGGGCCTGAGGGCCCGAGGAGGCCGGGAGAGCAGAGCGCTGAGCCCCGGCCCTCTCACAACTCACACCAGGCTTTTGTGAACAAAATTAGATATCACAAAGGGAAATTCCCAGCTAAAATGACCCAGATATGGTGTCATAGACTATGAGAGGATCTGTTAAGAAATGTGTGTGGGAAAAAAAGGAGAGAGAGAGAGAGAGAGAGAGAGAGAGAGAGAGGAAGAGAACAAGACAGAGAGAATAAAAATAAGAGCGCTTATCAGTTTTTAAAATGGTAAATCCGTTGCTGTGTCTCGTTTCAGGACTATAAGGTATTTTATGCCCATCATCGACAATCAACAGGAAAAAAAAAGCCATAGTTACTGTACATTGTTGGCAGTACATTCTGTTATTGCAGACGCAGACTGAGAGCAGTGGATGTGTGTGTGTGTTTTATGACGGCTGATTTCTGTATATCGATTTCACTATCGACTCATATATCTGCAGGTATGAAGACAACACAACAGACAAGGCCTGTACTGTACTGTACTGTACTGTACTGTACTGTACTGTACTGTACTGTACTGTACTGTACTGTACTGTACTGTACTGTACTGTACTGTACTGTACTGTACTGTACTGTACTGTACTGTACTGTACACCGGCCCAGCAAGGCAGTACAGTAGACAGAACAGGAGCTCTGGGCATTCTATCACATGGACAACACACAGTCCGTATCAGTTAGGAAAAGTGTCTCTGGGCTAAGCCTATACTCTACTACTAAAATGCTCTCAGTTTAAACATCTCTCTTTCACTTCCCGCTATCTGTGTCTCAATAGCGCCGTGCGTTAACAAGGGGGAAGGATGTCAAGTTCAGTAGGGCACGCATACCTTAGGGCAAACCAAGGGAGAGAGAGAGAGATCTGCCAGAGTGATAGATAACAGAGAAGAGAAGAAGGCCACGACTACACTGTTCCTATTCAACCCCCTGTGTGTTGTTAGCTTAATTAAAAAAAAAAAAACACTGTTATGCATTGCCCAACGTGTACGCTGCAATGTTTTATACATGCTATACGTGAACCGCAGGGAAAGCATGTACCGGTAATTAGGACATAATTATTATTACACAGAATACCTATTGTTTGGTTCAAAAATATCTTTTCATGTTTTTTCAAAGACGATTCTTCCATGAACGAACATACATCTGACTATGTGTGTTTAATGTTTTATTTTTAAACAAACAGCTGCAGGCAGTTCCCACCCTGGTGAACTCGTGCTGAACTGAACACTCTTACAGTATGTGTGTTTCTGTGGTGACCTGAGGCACTTTTAAGGTTCTGCAGAGAAAGGGGGAAAAAACGGGATGCACTACTACTGTATATGTAGCCAAAATGTACTGTAACTACACTCAGTGTTAACCCATTCTGAACGGGGACCCATGTTGGTGTTGGCATCATGTTATGCTTTAGCTATTGAAAAATAGCAGATCTACAAGCTCATAGCGCGCCACCGAGTGGCGCGCTACGAGCTTGTAGGTCTGCTATTTTTGAAAAATCGAAGAACGACTGACATTTTTAGAATCTGATCTCAGGTCAGAATGGGTTAATCAGACCAGTGTGTGTCCAGTGGAAACCTCGTATGAATCTGATCTCAGGTCAGAATGGGTTAACCACTTCAACCCCTGTGTCCCTATTCTGGGCACGTCATAATAGACAAGCCTTCGGGGGGAAAAATATCACCTCGACAAGTTCACACTACCGCATGACGGGTTGTTGTGAGCTTTCAAATCTTGCCATTTTCATGGAAAATATTTGGTGTAAGAGGGGGAAAAAGTAAGGGGGAAAAGTACAGACCCCTGGTGGACCCCCCCCCCCCGGTCAATGACGTATAGAGTTTAAATAGTTAACTCTTTTTTGAGGGGCTCCAAATGCATGGCTTTCTGGAATCATGTCACTGCAGGCCAGCCAAGTCTATGGACCTTTAATGTTTGCTGAGAGCCTAATTATACATTTCCTGTCCCAGCCAAAGTCTATGGAATTTAATATTCTTTTAATTTTGTTTTACTTTTAATTTGTTTGTTTAGGGCAGGGGTTTTCAACTGATAATGAACCAGGGACCACCACCCTGACTGAGAAGGGGGGATATGGGCGTGGTGTGGGGGGAAAATTAACCTTCCATATTAAAATCATGTTGCTGTTCATTGTAGCTTACTGTATGTATGAGCGAGCGGACACATGCAATTCAGTGTGATTTTATTAGTTAACACACTGACCCCTTTTGGTGTTTTAAACATTATGTTATAATTTAGCTATTGAAAAATAGCAGATCAACAAGTTCGTAGGAGCTTGTAGGTCTGCTATTTTTTTTAAATCGCGAAAATATTTATTTCAGAAAACTGGAGGATTTAGAAGACATTTAAAAAATGTTGACGTCAGGCCTAAAAATGGGTTTAACTTTTTCTTCCACTGTGTGTTTTACGTGAACTCACCTAGCTGAGGAGCCAGGGCCGCCATGTTGGGGTCCAGGTGGAAGCTCCCCATCAGGAACTGGGCCTCGGCGCCGGCCGGGTCGATCTTCAGGCCCGGCGGCAGGCTCATGTTCTGGGTCAGGTAGTACTGGTAGAGCTCGGCCTCGGAGGGCGAGGGCATGGCGCCGAGGCCCAGCCGGCTGTGCTGCATCTGGGTGACGTTCTGCTGCAGCAGCATCATGTTGTGCATGTGCTTCTCGCTGGTCATGTGGATGCGGAGGTTCCGCGCCACGTTGGTCTCGTAGTCGCACACCTCGCAGCGCCACGTGGGCTTGCTTTTTGGCTTGGTGGGCGAGGGGGCGCCGCACGGCCCCCCCGGTCCCATGTGGGCCACGGAGGACTGCGTGGGGAGGTGGTGGTGGTGGTGGTGGTGGGGCGGGTGGTGCACGCTGGCCTGGGTCACCCCAGACGGGATGGCCACCACGCCGCCTCCTCCGCCCGGCACGGCGTGGCCGAACACGGACTGCTCCTGGCCGGTGTTGATGGTGCCTCCGTTCTGCAGCGTCTGCATGTTGTTCAGGTGCTTGTCCGACTGCATGTGGATGCTCAGGTTGCCCTTCGTGGTGGTCGAGTAGTTACACACCTGGAAAAAGACATTTTTAATTGAACATTTTTTTAATGTAATTCTTAATTGTTATGTACATTATGTCAAACTATGAATTCATAACAGTTTAAACATCACTGCCGGACATTTTCAAAAGCATGTCATGGCTTATTGCCATTGTTTCCATTCCATTCATGTATGAAAAACAACTTGCAGAGACTTTTAAGATACCGTGATCCAACACACTAAATATCACTACACCGGGGGGGATGAACAATGAACAATAACGTTCTATGTATGGTTCTATGACTTTCCTTTCCTTTCCTTTTCCTTTCCATTTTATCCAAATAATCCAAACCTGAGAGTAGAGTACAGTATAATTAATATCTCTACAAACCTCACACCGGAAGGGCTTATATCCACAGGTGTAGCTTTCCCCGCGGGCCAGACGGGGGTGACTCTGCCCAGACGTGCAGTAGGAGCAGGTCCCTCCAGAGTCCGGGTGCTTCTCCTTCATGTGGGCCTCCAGGGTCTGCTGGTACTTGTAGTGCCAGTTGCACTTGGGACACTTGAGCGTCTTGCAGGAGTTGCGCGAGTGCATCATGGTCATGTGACCGCCCAGGGACCGCGACGACCCCAGGACGGTGTCACACTTGGGGCATTCCACCCCGCTGCCTCCGCCTCCTCCTCCGAGCCCGTGGTTCTGGGAACACTCGCCCAGCCCCGTCATGTCGCAGGAGGAGACCCCCGGGGGGAGACCCGCGTGGGAGTGAGGTGAAGGGTGGAGGTGATGGAGATGGTGGTGCATGTGGTGATGGTGCAGAAGGGCTCCGTTGTCCTCCTCTCCCTCTGCCCCGGGGCAATCATTTGGTTCTGGAGCTGTGGCACTATTCTCTCGATTGGCACTTTCGTCGGCGGCGGCGTTAGAGGCCCGAGGCGAGGAGGAGGAGGGGCCGGCGGCGTCCTCGTTCCCTCTGATGTCGGCCCCGGGGACAGAGGGCCCCTGGACAGAGGGCCCCTGGCAGTTAAAGCTCAGAGGGAGCTCTGAGGTCCTCCCCCCACCGTCTGCAGCCGAGACCTCCTCCCTGACGGACGAAGTGGAAGCCGGGGCCTTGCTGTTGAGCATGGAGCTGACTGCAGAGGAACCGCAGGCAGAAGGCTGGAGAGCGCTACTAGGCATCAATAAAGGAGATTTGGAAATGCTTTGGTTTGAGACAGCCGGTTCCCCTACTTCACCTCCGCAACTGCTACTGTTACCACCACAGGCCACCGCAGGGCCTTCCTCCTCCTCCACCTCGTCCTCTTCCTCCCCTAATAAGAGATCGTCTTCCTCCTCCGAGCCACCCATCTGGCTCAACAGGTGTACCTTGTTCTCGTGGCCGTCCATCTCCCCGTCCTCTCCCTTGCAAGTCCCCTCTTTCCCAGCAGGCCCCTCTATTCTCCCTCCCTGTTTGGGCAGGGCACTGGAGTCTTTGGCAGGGCCTGTGGTTGAGGTAAACGTGGACGCTTTGGGGAGGGAGAGGACGGAGCCCAGCAGGCCTTGTTGTTGTTGATGGAGGCTAGAGTCCGAGGCCTCGTTGGCCCCTGCACTACCGCCACCGGCCTCCAGGTGGACTCCGCTGAACGAGCCGTAGAAGCTCTGGCCGGAGTTCATAGCGTGGAGCATGGTGGGCGGTGGCGCAGAGCTCTTGTTTTTTGGTTCCAGGAAACTGATGAGGGGCTCCTTGTCTTCCCCGATGCCCTGGATGATGGCGGACGCATGCTTGTCCCCCAGCAGCCGCCGCTCGTCCTCGCACAGAGTCATGCGGTGGTCGTGGACGGCGTGAGTGGCGAAGGAGCGTGCGTAGCCGAAGGACAGCTTGCACAGGAAACACATGAGAATGGGCTTTCCTTTGCCGTAGAGGGCCAACCCATCGAATTTGGAGAAATCCACGTTGTTTGGAACATCTTTGGATACGCAGGACTTCTTGGCAGACCCGTCGCTGTTCAGGTAATCCTTGTTGCTTTTGTGTCGCACATCAAAGACACGGAAACTGTGCAGGACAGGACTGAGGCCTGCCAGGGTTGAGGTATTGGGGAAACCTTGGTCTGAGTTGCCGAACCACTTCCCGAAAGACGAGGCTATGTGGAACGTGTTGATGATCTGAGGGTAGACCGACGACGAGGTCCCGGCGGGTTCCCCGGGTTTCTCCCCGCTGGGGAGAGAGTTTGTGGGAAGCAGGCCGGGTACTGAACCCCCACCACTTTGGATCAACTGGCTGAGACTCTCCACGATATAGGCTGAACCGTCCGGCTGGTACACGATCTCTCCGGCCAGGTTCTCGACGTCACTACTCTCCTCTTCCTCTTCCTCATCTTCTCCCTCCTCGTCACTCCCGCTCTCGGCCGTGGCCCTCCGCCGCGAGGCCTGCTGCCGCAGGAGCGTAGGCATGCCTCCTCCCCCGGGCGCCATGGTGGGCACCCCGGGAAACGGCTGCAGACTCGGGAAACAGCTGTCGATCTCCATCTCGTCCAAGTCTTCTGACTCCTCCTCCTCTCCACAGCTCAGTCCTTCCGGCTCCTCCTCCTCCTCCTCCTCTCTCCTCGGGCGCAGCCGGCCCGTGGCCGAGCTGTCGCCGTGGGCCGGGGGGCGGGGCGACGTCTGGTTGGCCTGCCGCAGCGCGTGAGGCTCTCTCAGCGCATCATGGGGCGCAGCGCCGGGGTTCTGGGGTTGTTGAGACGAGGGGTAGGGAGCAGAGAGAGACAGGGGGTCCAGGAGGGAAGGGGGCTGGGCGTTAGAGTGATCGTTCCAGGGCTGTGGTTGCTGCTGCAGGGAGGAGGTGGTGGAGGAGCCGAGCCCATCGTCTGTCCCAGAAACCACGGGAGACTCACAGCTGTCCATGCTGACGGCTACATGAGGCGCTCATCGCATCCAGGCCTGGAGAGAGAGAGAGAGAGACAAAGGGAGATAAGAGGTTAGGGCCTGGAGAGAGAGACACAGAGGGAGATAAGAGGTTAGGGCCCATAATGGTTGTACATAATGAGACAACACATGCAACAAACCCACGCACGCACGCACGCATGCATGTGCACATATGCATGCACGGCCGCGTGCACACACACACACACGCACACGCACACGCACACACACACACACACACACACACACACACACACACACACACACACACACTCCACATTTTTCCATACTATTGTTGGCGTCCTAAGTGGCTGTACTCCCCGCCACACAATGTTGCAAAACAAAGATGGGATGAGAGATATCTTCCATGAAAGGAACACCTACCTATGTATAGAAACCATAAGAAGACATTTAATGTACACTATTGTGTCCAACGGGTTGAGAGACAAGAGTCTGAGATATAATTGGAAAATATGACAGAGTGCTCATTATGCCAGATTAGGTACTTAAACACAATACCTGAGACAAGCACTAATAAGCCAACCACGATTCATCTTCCTGCCATCTCAGGAAAGGTACCATCTTTTATCTTCACCTTCCAAACAACACCCCTAATCTTACATTCTGCAAATCCTACATCCGTTTTTAATTAACTTCCCAGTCAGAAAAAGAGGAGAAACAGGCCAACTTAATGGATAAAATAGATCCATTGTGAGATAATTAGACACTGAGAAGCCACCCATCAGCACATGATACGATTTACATAACTGGAAGAACCGGTGAAGGGAACTGATTAAAACGCCCGATGCTATTTCTATAAGAACAAAACAAATGCAAAGTTCAACACTGTCACAAATATGCACCAATAAAATCCCTCCATTCTATTCCAGCTAAAGTGTATACAATATAGTATACAATACAGCCACGTTAATATATATGCGCATACACTCTAAAAAGCTTAAAGGAAAAGAAAAAAGGAGAAAAAAAAAGCAAGTATTTTCTATGAGCCCAAAATACACAAGCAGGGGCTGGGACTTAAACTGCAGCTGTGTTTAGATCTGGCATCCAGTAACCTCTACGCTCAGCCTGGTTTCAAACACTCTCCGGTCGTCTCTCTCTCTCTCCGCCTTTGAAATAATAAATGGGGAGCTGAGCTTTTCGGGAGCCGGCCCGGCCCGGCCGTGCCCCGAGCATCAGAGAGGCCCGACCGACGCAGGCCGCAATTTAGAGCAGCAAGAGGAGATAAAATGATAGTGCGAGATACTGCTGAGCTAATAATTTTATTAAAGGGATGCAGCCAACATTGATTAAAGGGGGCGACCGGGCTGAAACCAATAACTCTGGCCTGGCCTTTAACCCGCCTGGCGTTGAATATTACATGAGGAAAGTTTCCCAGCACCACGCTCTCTCTCTCCTCTCCGCCATGTCCCGGCTTTGATTAGCACATTCACTGCTTCAGCTTGATTTATTTACTTATTTACTTAGGGATGCAAATTCCAAGTGGTGATCAGAACAGAGTCTCTCTACCCGCCCATATTAAACACCAAGGGCTGAGAGATTGATAATGTCTGTCTGCCTCTTCATGAATGTCTGATGAGCGTGCACACACACACACACACACACACACACACACACACACACACACACACACACACACACACACACACACACACACACACACACACACACACACACACACACACACACACACACACACACACACACACACACACACACACACACACACACACACACACACACACACACACACTCTCACCATACACCCCCCAGCTCAGACCTATATATATCCTATATGCATTTATAACGATATGCATGTTGGCAGAAATAGCAGATCTCACAACGTGACATAACGCATGCCGTTGTGTAGGCTTGTAGATCTACGCAGTGGGACCACGGACGGACTACTACTACGTGTTTAGGGTTTAAGTGGTAAATAAATGTGACTTTCTGAAATAGAACATGAATAATGGATAAGATTGAACACAAAATATAACAACAAAGCTACTTTAGCTAGTATATATATGTTTTGATACATAATCAGACATCATGCTGCACTCCCCCTTGGGTTAGTGTCCAAGACAGTGTCCTTGAGCAAAGATACTGAATCCCTTAAACTGCACAATGAATGAATGAGGTGCCATGAATTCATTCATGGTTGCCGTTTGAACGGGTGAACGTGATGCGCTTTGGATAAAAGATGCTATATAAATAATCCATTTACCATCATTTACCATCTAACCATCAGGATGTAGAAGACATTGTTAGAATCTGATCTCAGGTCAGAATGGGCTAGACAATAATATTCCTCTCTCTCTCATCATGCCACTACTAACTGCACTTTGGAGGGTGAAAAGCGACAGGCGACAGCCCTTTTCTCTGTATACACACGCCGCAGCACCATCCGATTTTATTGTTTACACTGCACACAGGCTCACCCAGATGACCTCTGTGTTGCTTTGCATACAGAATGAAAGATATTAGTCTGGACTGGCTTATTAACAGGATTGCTTTATACAGACAGACATGATTTAGAGCCGGCGTCCATATTGAGTGAGGGGATTCAAGGCCTTTCTGGTCTGTATTTATTATCTGCTCCATTAATAAGAGAAGGCTATGAGCTCAACAGCCATTTCACACAAATGGACCGAGGGCAGGAAGAGTAATGGAACACACAAAAAAAAGAAAATGCCAAACGAGACAAAGAGGGATTCTTTTAAACACCTGGATAAACTAAAGATGAAGTAAATGAATAGACGCTGTTTCAAAAATGTGACATCTCTCTAATGAGATGGCCTCGCCGTAAAAATGTCCTGTCTGAACACGGAGGAGATTCACACCTTTCCTGTAATCTCCTCCGATCGGCCCCTCCTCCAGATTCCAGTGCCTGTCTCGACCGCTCCTGGGAACACTGGACCCACATACACACACACACACACACACACACACACACACACACACACACACACACACACACACACATACGAGCACTCCTTCAGACTCTGTTCCCACTCTGCGACCTCTAATCCCGCCCCTGTCCTCTTCTAGCTGATAACAGCAGACAGGCTGGCTAACAGTGCGCCGTACTGTATATATGTACTGTATATATGTACTGTATATATGTACTGTATATATGTACTGTATATATGTACTGTATATATGTACTGTATATATGTACTGTATATATGTACTGTATATATGTACTGTATATATGTACTGTATATATGTACTGTATATATGTACTGTATATATGTACTGTATATATGTACTGTATATATGTACTGTATATATGTACTGTATATATGTACTGTATATATGTACTGTATATATGTACTGTATATATGTACTGTATATATGTACTGTATGTACTGTATATATGTACTGTATATATGTACTGTATATATGTACTGTATATATGTACTGTATATATGTACTGTATGTACTGTATATATGTACTGTATATATGTACTGTATATATGTACTGTATATATGTACTGTATATATGTACTGTATATATGTACTGTATATATGTACTGTATATATGTACTGTATATATGTACTGTATATATGTACTGTATATATGTACTGTATATATGTACTGTATATATGTACTGTATATATGTACTGTATATATGTACTGTATATATGTACTGTATATATGTACTGTATATATGTACTGTATATATGTACTGTATATATGTACTGTATATATGTACTGTATGTACTGTATATATGTACTGTATATATGTACTGTATGTACTGTATATATGTACTGTATATATGTACTGTATATATGTACTGTATATATGTACTGTATGTACTGTATATATGTACTGTATATATGTACTGTATATATGTACTGTATATATGTACTGTATGTACTGTATATATGTACTGTATATATGTACTGTATGTACTGTATATATGTACTGTATATATGTACTGTATATATGTACTGTATGTACTGTATATATGTACTGTATATATGTACTGTATATATGTACTGTATATATGTACTGTATATATGTACTGTATATATGTACTGTATATATGTACTGTATATATGTACTGTATATATGTACTGTATATATGTACTGTATGTACTGTATATATGTACTGTATATATGTACTGTATATATGTACTGTATATATGTACTGTATATATGTACTGTATATATGTACTGTATGTACTGTATATATGTACTGTATATATGTACTGTATATATGTACTGTATATATGTACTGTATATATGTACTGTATATATGTACTGTATATATGTACTGTATATATGTACTGTATGTACTGTATATATGTACTGTATATATGTACTGTATATATGTACTGTATATATGTACTGTATATATGTACTGTATATATGTACTGTATATATGTACTGTATATATGTACTGTATATATGTACTGTATGTACTGTATATATGTACTGTATATATGTACTGTATATATGTACTGTATATATGTACTGTATATATGTACTGTATATATGTACTGTATATATGTACTGTATATATGTACTGTATATATGTACTGTATATATGTACTGTATATATGTACTGTATATATGTACTGTATATATGTACTGTATATATGTACTGTATATATGTACTGTATATATGTACTGTATATATGTACTGTATATATGTACTGTATATATGTACTGTATATATGTACTGTATATATGTACTGTATGTACTGTATATATGTACTGTATATATGTACTGTATATATGTACTGTATATATGTACTGTATATATGTACTGTATATATGTACTGTATATATGTACTGTATATATGTACTGTATATATGTACTGTATATATGTACTGTATATATGTACTGTATATATGTACTGTATGTACTGTATATATGTACTGTATATATGTACTGTATATATGTACTGTATATATGTACTGTATATATGTACTGTATATATGTACTGTATATATGTACTGTATATATGTACTGTATATATGTACTGTATGTACTGTATATATGTACTGTATATATGTACTGTATATATGTACTGTATATATGTACTGTATATATGTACTGTATATATGTACTGTATATATGTACTGTATATATGTACTGTATGTACTGTATATATGTACTGTATATATGTACTGTATATAGGTTCAGCACCCACTGCTTCCCGTCAACGTTGCTACGTGCCTGAAGCAATTAGCGGCTGTCAGAGAGAACAGGACGACGACCCCCTGATCAGTGAGCCACGCTCTGCCTGTCCACTGCTTACCGAACGACCCCCTGATCAGTGAGCCACGCTCTGCCTGTCCACTGCTTACCGAAAACGGGATTTGCTCTTTAAAATCAAGATGGCCTAATTCAATAACCTGCAGTGGTTTAACTGATGAGCAATAGGATTGTCTGGAGTCGGCGAGTCGGCGATGGGGCCGTCTGATATACAGCGCTGTGCGTCTCCAGAAGGTCCGCCCGGCTCAGGGACACCTGTTTGAAGCAGGAAAAGCTCTAATCTCTCAGAGGCACTATAAGCAAAGGCCCACGAGACAGACGGAGAGACGCGGTCGAAGGCGAAGGGGAAGTCGAGGAGGCCGGTGTGCCGAGTGTGTTAATAACCACAAATCAAAAGGATGAATCATACCCGCCGGTGTATAACTAACCACTACTGCTGCTCTTCTACATGGTGTACGATGCAAATACGTTGTCGTTTTGTTTTTGCATACTGGCGTCACTGGTGGTGACTGCAGCAAAACAAAGCTGTATGGCCTGTGCTTGTGTGTTCCAGCTCTGAATGTGGGCCCACTGCGGGGCTAACAATAAGCAGCCTGTATGCAGCCAAAACAAGCCTCTGCTCACAATGACAGATAATCAGAGGGAAGAAAAGGCAGGATTCCTAAACTTCTGTGAAGGAACGCATGCCCATGCACAGAGCCTGACCGTACAACTCTAAACTCTTCCCAGCAGCTATAGTCCACGCCATCTCTGTCTCCGTCCTCTGACACAGGAATAAGACGCCATACTCCACCCCTCCTCCCTCCGTCAACAATGCAGATAAGGCTCAGCCTCCTGAGCCCATACAGGTTCTATAATAATGAACCCTGTCAGAAAGTGGGTCTGGATGTCATTGTGCCAGGGATGGAAAATGAGATAAGTTTTTATTTATGTGTCCTTTCATTAGGTGGGATTTACTGGCCGGGTTAAGGGAAGGAATTAAGGGCTAAGGAGGCATCTGATTATAAGCATGCCCAATCACCTTCTCTCAGGGGGGTCTCCTGGGGAATTAGCTCTGGCCCGGCCCCGGACAGAGAATCCGAGAGGCCAGCGGTCGTGATGGGGGGCTATACATACCCCTACCGTCACCTACAGCCACCCTGGTGCTGAGGGGACAGTACCCACAGCCCCTCCCCTCACCGTACCCCCACGCAACACACCCTATTGTCCTATACTCCAGTACACGCTGCCTGTCTACATGTGTTGTCTGAGCCATCACAGAGCCAGGCCAGCCAGCCACCGCAGGGTAAGGGGTGCTTATTGGAAAATCAATGGCATAAATGCTAAGCAAGTTACAGGAAGATGTGGGAAGGAAGGGTTCTTATTGATAAAGCAGGGGAAGGCCTTTGATGTTGCACTGGGGACATGCTCATTGATGGGGGGGAACCATTGTAGTCCTCGGGCGGAATGAGGCCAGGGTTTATCTCCGAGGTTCATCCCAATTAATCACCAATAATCGTGGTACCCATGTATGCACCAGCCTCTTTAGTTAGAGTCCATGTTACTGCCTGTGTTTTCTGGTTCAAACACTGGGCTGTTATGGCGAGGCCCTTTTCACAGTCACACACCGGTGTCATGTGATTGTCTGTTTGTGCATAATCTGCCTGTGAGCTACTAACCCGGTTACAGACATGACACATTGCTTCCTCATTCGACTGCAACCTCTCCTCACCTGTTTCCAAAAGACGCGACTCTCACGCTAAAGAGCACTTGTCCTTACTGACTGGGCATCGTCATCCCAAGCCTATACATTATTGACAATAAAGCCCCCGTGGTAAGCACATTATGGACAAGAGAATGGTTATCATTTCTGATTCCTAACGCTGTAAATCAGAAGTGTCCAATTAGCTCTGTGCATGTTTGCTCCCAGTGTGTTGTAAACATCCTGTCCACCCTCTCTCTCTCTCTCTCTCTCTCTACGGGGTCTATAATGCAGACATAAGGTCTCTCTCTCTCTCTCTCTCTCTCTCCGGGGTCTATAATGCAGACATAAGGGTGCTCCAGTTCTGTTCCTACTTCAGGAGGTAAAAAGTCACCTCAGGTCGATGGCACTCAGCCTGTAAACAGGGCTTCCCGTAAAATCAATGATCTTCAGTTGGAGCTATCAGTCTGTGGAACAGAAATAGCCGTGGCTGTGTTGGGTCTGAGGCGGGGGGGAGAATGGTGTGTGCGTGTGTGGCGGGGGAGAATAGTATATGCGCGTGTGTGTGTGTGACTGTGTGCGTGTGTGCGTGCGTGACACTGTGTGTGAGTGCAGACAGTGTAGCGTGTAGTGTGTGAACGCTGGTCACTGCAGTGCATGTGAGAGAGCGCACGTGGTTTCTGTCACGTAACAATCACTACAAACCTAACAGGCCTGAAGCACTGAGACCAACAACTACAACTCCCAGCATGCATCACTGCTGTGGCATAGACTTCTTGCTTGAGTCTGAAGACTATAGCCTTAGCAAAAGCATCACTTATGGCTAAAATATCCCTACCGATTACAATATGAACATACACTCCAGCACCCAGGGGGGCAACGTATTTATTGTTTTTTTGTTTCACAGCACTCACTTGTAGTAACCATTATGCACTAGCATTGCTTTTCCCTGGCCAGAGAGAAAGCAACATTGATTTTTTTTTGTAGTATCAATTGCCTCCTTTGTTAACAGACTTGAAATAGAGCCTTGAAAATGATTTTATCCTTTTACGCAACATCATCAGATTCTGCTAATCCATTCCACGTTGCAGAACGGAAGCCAACTGATTTTGAGGCAAAGTTAGCGGAAAACATCTCCACGCACATAAACTCCTGTCCCATCCAGAGATGGGACGGTGTGAGCTAACCATTCTGGCCGGGAACCGTTTTGGTGTCAGCATCACGTTATGCTTTAGCTATTGAAAAATAGCAGATCTACAAGCTCATAGCGCGCCACCGAGTGGCGCGCTACGAGCTTGTAGGTCTGCTATTTTTGAAAAATCAAAGAACGACTGACATTTTTAGAATCTGATATCAGGTCAGAATGGGTTCATCAGACCAGTGTGTGTCCAGTGGAAACCTCGTATGAATCTGATCTCAGGTCAGAATGGGTTAAATGATCCCTATCACCACTAAGCTCATCTCCAGATCCTACAGAAGGGATTCTTCTCACACGGGGCCACGAGTGTGTCCTCACTTCCAGAGGGCGTGACAGAAACAGCGTGCCGGTGTGTAATTAGAAGTGGTTAATTAGCTTGCAGGTTAATTACTGGGTTCTGGGGGAGTGTTGTTGAAAGGGCTGGCGTGGTGGCAAAGCAGGAGGAAGCAGAGAGCACACAGCAGGAAGCCCCCAGTCTCCCGCCAATTAGCAAGCAGCATACGTGTGTGTGCGCGCGTGTGTGTGTGTGCTCGCGCACATGCATAAAAGGTGTGTGTGAGTGTGTGCTCCCATTCATGTGTGCGTGCGTGCGTAGGTGTGAGTGTGTGCTCCCATTCATGCGCGCGTGCGTGCGTGTGCGTGTGTGTGCGTGGGTGGGTGTGTGTGTGTGTGTGTGTGTGGGGAGGCAGGCACTGTGGCAGACTAAATGAGAGAAGCTCCATATCATTTCACTCAAACCTCGGTGCACAGAAAGAGAGAAACGACAATCTGAATACGTTCCAATTAAAAATGCATGCTGTTAGAAATTGCTTTATTTCTTCTCCTGTTGTTTTTGCAAAGTGTTCCATTTGCCCAAAAGCCACAGTTTGACTTAATGCAGGGAGAGAAAAAAAGCCTAAGAAGTAAGAGAAAACAACGACAAAAATAACTAAACATTTGCAGTAATTTCTTTTCTTAACGTGACCTTGAGTCTGTTCAATTCCAGAAGAACAAACTGGTTCGTGCAAATTGTCAGGTTAAAAAAAAAGAAAATAATTAAAACGGACACTGTTTTTAATTACTACAAAAATAACTTCTCATTACAGCAGCCGCCAGCTCTACCGTACTTTATTTACAAACCAAACCCAAAGCAAGTATACGGCCTACTGTATTATTATTTTCCGGCGCTATATATGCTGTCCCTGGCGGTTAAGTTTAGAGACACAGCTTTTGTAATTGATAAATGCATAAGTTATGCCTGGAATAATAAAGGTATTGATGTATATTCAGAGATGGACTATCGTGCAGAAACGTACGTAGTACATTCGCGCCCTCAGGCAACCCACAGTGCACTGCATTATGCTACAACACAGCAGGGAAGCTTTGTGAGTTATCAACACTGAAACACACAGAGAGAGAGAGAGAGAGAGAGAGAGAGAGAGAGAGAGAGAGAGAGAGAGAGAGAGAGAGAGAGAGAGGGTGAGAGACTGAGAGGGGGGGCAGAGGAGAGAGAGAGAGAGAGAGAGAGAGACTGAGAGGGGGGCAGAGGAGAGAGAGAGATAGAGTGAGAGGGGGTGAGAGACTGAGAGGGGGGCAGAGGAGAGAGAGAGAGAGAGAGTGAGAGGGGGTGAGAGACTGAGAGGGGGGCAGAGGAGAGAGAGAGAGGGGGGCAGAGGAGAGAGAGAGATAGAGTGAGAGGGGGTGAGAGACTGAGAGGGGGGCAGAGGAGAGAGAGAGAGAGAGAGTGAGAGGGGGTGAGAGACTGAGAGGGGGGCAGAGGAGAGAGAGAGAGAGAGAGAGAGAGGGTGAGAGGGGGGCAGAGGAGAGAGAGAGAGAGAGAGAGAGAGAGAGAGAGACTGAGAGGGGGGCAGAGGAGAGAGAGAGATAGAGTGAGAGGGGGTGAGAGACTGAGAGGGGGGCAGAGGAGAGAGAGAGAGAGAGAGAGAGAGAGAGAGAGAGAAGGAAGAGGAAGTCCAGGTCCTACTACTGTAAGTAACAATGTTTATGTGGATTTGAAAGAGTCGTGTTGTCAAGATTATACCCAGAAACTGTAAGTAAAATGTAACACTTTATTCTTAAAGCTGTTGGTTTGACTTGTAGTAGTTGTTTATTATGAACATATTTTTTGTAAAAATGTTCGCAGATAGATACTGTACGGTATGAGCTGATTTGTGAAATCATGTTTCCACTCGTCCTTACTTAACCCCTTCCTCTCTACCATCAGAACAAGAACAGTATTTGTTTTGTACTGTATATCTCAAAGGTGGTTTGGTTTGAGTGACTATGACAGGTCTGATTTTTGAGTGGTGCAACCACTCCTACAACTAGCAATGTGTGTACACCAATATTAGCCTGGCTAATAAGGTACCAGTAGGGGGCGCCAGAAACAGAGAGAGGGATAGTGCTGCAATGTTGCCTGCTAATGAGAGAGAGAGAGAGAGAGAGAGAGAGAGGTGGGGGTGGGGGGGAGCTGCACCACTCAGTTCACACGGGTGAGTACAAATTCAAAAGACCAGTAAGACACCTGGTGGCGAGAAGCGACCTTGCCCTAAAGGGTGAGGTTGCGTGTACTGGCCATATGGAGCGTGTCTTGAGTATACAGGGTTTGATTGAGCTCAGATCAACATATGGAATGTCAGAATAGGTCAGCTCCATTTATGGAGATCTAAGGGTGACAGTGTATTGAGTGTACAGGGTTTGATGAGGTCCCAGGTATAGGGCCTGTTGCCATATACCTGCTGCTTCACTAACTTTGGGGCAGGCCTGTCTGAGTTTAAATGGACGGGTATCATTGTGAGTGACGTGAGAAAATGAGTGACAAAAATGTATGGGGATTGTGAGTGACGTTGAGGAAGGTTTCATAGTTAACTGCGACCTTCGGCCCTAAACCTTAACAATTACACACAGGGTGGAAAGGTTTTTTTCATGTATCTACTACAATGAATAAATACTTACTAAGAAAGTAATTCAAGCTAAAGTACAGATGTATTGTCATCAAAATGTACTTAACATATCAAAAGTAAAAGTAGCC
>NW_027665334.1:2500-19084 GCF_963924005.1 Protomyctophum bolini | reverse complement strand
GGGAGGGAGAGAGGGAGGGAGAGAGAGAGAAAGAGAGAGAGAGAGAGAGAGAGAGAGAAAGAGAGAGGGGCCATTATACTACACTAGCTTCCGAGTGCAAGATTTAACTCATTCTGACCCGAGATCAGATTCTAAAAAATGTCTTATACATCCTGACAGTTTTCTGAAAAAGCCATGTTTCTATGTCAGTCGTTCTTTGATTTTTCAAAAATAGCAGACCTACAAGCTCGTAGCGCGCCACTCGGTGAGCTTGTAGATCTGCTATTTTCATTAGCTAAAGCATAACAAACACAATGCTAACACCAAAATGGGGTTCTCGCCCAAAACGGGTTAATAGGTGTCATAATTTATCATGTAAACCGCAAAAGTGTTTCTTAATTAAGTGGCGTGCGTTAATGAATTTTTTAATTTGATCCCTGTAAGTACTTTGCCATGCTAATTGCAATATTCCACACATTAGTTATCAGCTATTGCCCTTGGCTATTTGCTGTCGTATAGGGAGCCCCCCTGCCTCCCCCCAAGTTCATTAACCCTTTTAGGCCTGAGGACGATTCCACAAATGCCTTCTATAAAATCCTGACAGTTTTCTTGGAAAAGAAAAAACATGTTTCTACAGTATATGTCACTCAAACATTTTCATGTCAAGGACCCCCAGAAATATATGAAATTGGCCGCCGAGCCCCCCCCCCCCCCCCCATCTGAAAATATGTTGTTCCATGCATGAGGCACCCCCCTACCAGAAGCAAATATTTGAGTTTAAAAACGTTCGCTCTGAAAGAATATATTATATTCAAAGATTTGCGCCTGCACATTTTCACGATTCTTCAATAATAGCAGATCTACAAGCTCATAGCGCGGCACCGAGTGCCGCGCTATGAGCTTGTAGATCTGCTATTTTTCAATAGCTAAAGTATAACACAATGCTTTAAAACACCAAAGGGGGTTCCCTGTCCAGAATGAGTTAACTCATCCGAGCCTCTAACCTAAAATATATAATAAAATATATAAGCGCGCGCACGTCCGCCGTGTCCCAGGTTCACCGGTGGACCCATTAACACATTCTGACCTGAGATCAGATTCTAAAAAATGTCTTCTACATCCTGACAGTTTTCCATTCTGACCTGAGATCAGATTCTAAAAATGTCTTCTTCATCCTGACAGTTTTCCATTCTGACCTGAGATCAGATTCTAAAAAATGTCTTCTACATCCTGACAGTTTTCATTCTGACCTGAGATCAGATTAAAAAAATGTCTTCTACTGTACATCCTGACAGTTTTCCATTCTGACCCGAGATCAGATTCTAAAAAATGTCTTCTACATCCTGACAGTTTTCCATTCTGACCCGAGATCAGATTCTATAAAATGTCTTCTAATGTCAGTCGCTCTTCGATTTTTCTAAAATAGCAGACCTACAAGCTCGTAGCGCGCCACTCAGTGGCGCGCTATGAGCTTGTAGATCTGCTATTTTTTCAATAGCTAAAGCATAACATGATGCTATAACAACCAAAAGGGGTTCCCGCCCAGAATGGGTTAATATTAATTCCAACTTTGCAGATTTCCTTAAAGTTATTCAAACAGAAATGACAGCCGGTTGACACCGGTTTGAAATAAAGTGACATAACTGCTCTTGTATGTACCGAGTAATATATTTTCATTAACCACTTAAAAGCCCCCGTTTTATAATTCATTTCATTTCATTTCATTTCATATTTATTTATTTCATTTCAGTTTGGTTTTTACATACTTATATTCATTTTACATATTTTTTTTTACATATTCCAAAACTGAAAAGAAAAGGAGCAGGAAGAAGATAAATCTTATTTATACCTGCCCCTATCAAAATAAAAAAATAAAACCACTAACAACTAAACCCTAACCCTAACCCTCACCCTAACCCTAAAAAAGAGAACAACAAGACGAAATAACATAGAGCTCAACAAGAGAACAAACAAAAACAAAACAAAACAACGCTAAGGGAACAAAATAACACTTATCTAACCTTCTCGTTCATATTTTAACATTTTTTCCTTTTTAAACACTTTCTTAAACTGAAACACTGTTGTACAACTCTTCAACTCCTGGTTTTGTGAATTCCATAATTTTATACCTGTGACAGAAGTGCACATTTGTTTTAGTGTAGTCCGGGCGAACAGATGTTTAAAATCATGTCTTCTTCTGTGGTTCTCATCCTCTGAGCTAAACACAAATGACTTCTGTAACTGTATTGGTAATGATCTGTTTTTCGCTCTAAACACCACCAATAATGTACGTAATTCAACCAAATCCATGATTTTTAAAACACCTGATAACATAAAAAGCCTATTGGTGTGTGCTCTGAAGTCTTCTTTATACATGATTCTTAACGCTCTTTTTTGTAACATTATCAAGGGAGTCATATTACTCTTGAATGAGTTGCCCCATACTTCCAGACAGTAAATAAAATATGGTAAAACCAGTGTACAATACAACATCCTCAATAAATTCGTATCCAAATCATATTTTACTTTGTTCAAAATAAAAATACTTTTTGCCACCTTGGCTTTTATATATGCTATATGATTTTTCCATGATAATTTCTCATCTAATATAACACCCAAAAACCTAAATTCATTCACTCTTTCAATATTCACTCCATCTATAGAGAGAGTAATTTCATCCTTTTTCCTATTAGAGAAAATCATAAACTTGGTTTTCTTCAAATTCAATGATAACTTATTTTTATTAAACCATTTTTTTAATTTATCCATTTCACTTGTAATACTTTCTGCTACCTTTTTTAAGTTATCCCCGGAACAAAAGAAATTAGTGTCGTCTGCAAACAAAACAAACTGCATTAACTTTGACACTTCACAAATATCATTGATGTACAAAATAAAAAGTTTGGGTCCCAAGACCGAGCCCTGCGGTACCCCACACTCAAGCCTCATATAATCAGATTTAAGATCCCCCAACTGTACATATTGTTGTCTGTTGTGAAGGTAACTGATCAACCAATCTAGCACTACACCTCTCACCCCATAATTATTTAATTTGGATATTAAAATAGTATGATCAATTGTGTCGAACGCTTTTTTGAGGTCAATAAAGACCCCTATTGTGTGTTTATGATTGTCTATTGCTGTTGTTATTTCATCGTTTATTTTCATGAGTGCCAGAGCTGTGGACCGGTTGGTCCGAAAGCCATACTGACTCTCACTCAGTAAGTTGTTCTTTTCAATAAATGAATCCAATCTTTGTCCATACAGTTTTTCAAGCACTTTCGAAAACTGGGAAAGCAGCGACACTGGTCTATAATTAGTAAAATCATGTTTATTTCCTGTTTTAAAAAGTGGTATAACCTTTGCCATTTTCATCCTGTCGGGGAAAACTCCTGTATTAAAAGAAAGATTATTCACGACATGACAAGAAGTAGTATGTCCTTATATGGGGACGGGAAACGGGTGACCTACAGTCTGCACCACGCCTTGGTGTGAGCTTGTAGATCGGCTATTTTGGCTATTCTGGCTATTCTGGATACTTGGTGGAGATCCTTCAGAATAGTCAATGGGAGTCATGGGACATTTTAAATCTCTGTGGTTTGTTCCTGGGATTATAAGACACCAAAAATGTTATTTATTGCGAACGCAGTGAGCACTTACTATGAGACCTAGCAGATCATGTCTGTCTGTCTGTGTGTCTGTCTGTCTGTCCCGCTTTTGTGCCCATATATGGAGCTGAGTGATTTGTGTCACCATGACTCAGCCATAACCATATAAGGAGTCCCCAAAGCAGCTATACGTCCAAAACCCAAATATGTACGAGCTGCGTTCGCTTCCCGCATTTGCGCGTCTTACTGGTTATATAGGCTACAAATTCCGCATTCTCTTCTCCATAATCGAAAGCCACAAAATAAGCACAATTTACAAAAAAAATGAATGTAAACAAGTGTAACAATTGTAACACGAGCCAAAAAAAATTAAACTATCATGTAGACGCTGTCTTTGTTGACTCATACCAAGCATTCTGCGAATACAAATAGGCCTATCTTTATATACGTGCGTTTATGTGTTCAAAAAGCCATTTAAGGTCACCATATATATACAGTTATATATATATAAACCATACTGTATCTATTCAGCACATCATAATAGGCAACGCATCCTATGAAAATAGCCCATCTACAATCTCACAACGTGACGCATTTCGAGCGAAGATACATTTGGTATTATAGAGGGGGGAAAGGGACCTGATGGGGGAACCCGATCAAGTAGGTTATATATGAAGGTTAAATAAGCTAAGTATTAGGACTATAGGAGTCTCTATGGGAGGAGAATACGCAGCAATATTATCAAGGGCTTTTGCAACTTAAGGAACCATTCCCGTTAGGTACGGTTTTGTGATTTCGAAGATTATATGAATATAAGAAGATGATGATGTATGTATGTATGTATGTATAATGTATGTAGGTATGTCTATTGTCTATGTGTTAGTCTGCGTATATGTGAGTCATGTATCAGTTTGTGCAAAAATGAAAAATAAAATGATTGAAAGAAAGGACTATACGAGTCAAGTCACAGATCCAAGTGAACTTCACAAGAGACTAAAAAGGTGACACATGTGGATCAGATTGAGGCGCGGCTGCACCGGTTCTGGTGCCGGTGACCAAGTGAGCTATTTAACCCATTCAGACCTGACGTAGACAGTTTTCTGAAATACCTCATGTTTCTATATCAGTTGGTGCTCAATATTTCATGTCAAGAACCCCTAGAATTATATGTATTTGGCCACCGACCCCCCATCTGAAAATATGTTGTTCCAGTGACGCAAAGATTAGCAAAAAACTTTCGCTCTGAAAGAATATATATTCAAAGATGTGTGCCACATTTTCACGATTTTTTCAAAAATAGCAGACCTACAAGCTCGCACTCGGTGGCGCGCTATGAGCTTTTAGATCTACTATTTTCCAATAGCTAAAGTATAACATAAAGCACCAAAAGGCGTTCCCGCCCAGAATGGGTTAAGAGAATGACAGATAACGTGGTGGCGCTCAGTGTCTGCTGATGACAGGCCTTTGTATCCGAGGCCTCCCTATCACTGCTGGCAGACCTAGCGTTATAGGAGACAATTAATCTGTTTGAGGAGAATAATAATGAAGATGCCACCGTGCTGCCAGGCGCTAGTGTTTTATTAATCAAACGCAATTAGGCGGCGGTTGGCTCTTGTCCTTAGAATGACTTTTGCTTCACTTTCACAAGGAAAAGGCGTTCATTCCAAAAATACAGCACATTCTGGGATATATATATATATAACGTTGAGTCTTTTAGGCAAGTGGATTTTTTTTTTTTTTATATATATATATATTTTTTATCCCACAATTTTGTAAACCATTTTTCACCCCTGTGTCAATCATCTAATGTGATCCTGGGCTCTACACACCCTCCACCAACCTAGTCCCCATATATGGGGGACAAGGGGAGACCAACCTAGTCCCCATATATGGGGGACAAGGGGAGAGCAACGGAGTTGAACTCATGCTTCCTTCATGCCTGAGTGTCCAAGTTGCTCCTTTACACCTGACAGGGGGGAGTTTCCCTGGTTGGACGTATAGCACGTGGAAGGAACACGTTATTCCAACCAGTTCCTTTCCCCTCCATCAGGCACGCCGGCTGGCCAGGGGGAGGCAGTTTAGAGACCAGGATTACTGCATGTTTTTTGTGAGGGTACCTACCCTAGGGGACACGGGGAGAACATGCAAACTCCACACAGAAAGGCCCTTTCGCCAACCCCGCCTTCGGGTAAGGCAAGTGGAATTCTAGGGTCATACCGTATAGCTGGCGTATATATGTTATGACTGGTTCTAATTGCTGTCGTTATTTTTTTTATTTTAATTTATACTAAATGTGACACGATGGACGATTGATTCGTGTACAGTAGGTGCAAACCATGTTCTGAGCATTTCATGAGTTTAAAAAATTAAAATCATATTCCATAAAACGAGACATTACGAGTGAAGTTACCGTTATCATTGTGAGCAGTTGTATAGGCTATATTCATTATAGGCATTTCATGGAATGAAAATAAATTCGGCTGTTGCTTTTAAAACTTTTTCTTTTGTTTTGTTTTTGGGACAATGTTGTATAGACACTATAAACGTGTGATGGTTGTTTGATTTATTTATCAGGTTATGTCTGGTTTACGTTTATTGTATAGCAATTTGGATGAGGATAGCTGGGGGTCTTGAAATATAATATGGAACTTTTGGAAGAAAATGTATTGAATGTTTGGAAATTACCTCAAATGAGTATCAAGATAATTGAGAAAACTAGTAGCCTATACTAAAGCACCACCGCAGAACATGGAACCTGAATGGACCCTGAATACAGGCCTGTATGACTCCAGAACATAGAACCCGAATGGACCCTGAATATAGGCCTGTATGACTCCAGAACATAGAACCCGAATGGACCCTGAATACAGGCCTGTATGACTCCAGAACATGGAACCCGAATGGACCCTGAATACAGGCCTGTATGACTCCAGAACATGGAACCTGAATGGACCCTGAATACAGGCCTGTATGACTCCAGAACATGGAACCTGAATGGACCCTGAATATAGGCCTGTATGACTCCAGAACATAGAACCCGAATGGACCCTGAATACAGGCCTGTATGACTCCAGAACATGGAACCTGAATGGACCCTGAATATAGGCCTGTATGACTCCAGAACATAGAACCTGAATGGACCCTGAATATAGGCCTGTATGACTCCAGAACATGTGACCTGAATGGACCCTGGACAGGCCTGTATGACTCAAGAACATGTGACCTGAATGGACCCTGAACGGGCCTGTATGACTCAAGAACATGTGCAAAAAGATGCAGCCGAACGTTAACGCACTGGTCCGTTTGGTTGCGTTTGTTACACTCTCTGAGTTAAACGAAGCGCTCAGCATTTCACCGTGTCCGTGTGGTGACATTTCCACTGTAATGGACTCCTTTAGCCAAAGGCTTTTTTTCCCTCCATAAAGTATATAATTCCATCCATATGAAGAAAGTCAGAAAAAAAAGAAAATCTGTTGACATTATCCCGCATGACTGCTGCACGTCCACAAAAGCATCTGCAAATGTATTTAACTCATTCTGACCTGAGATCAGATTCATACGAGGTTTCCACTGGACACACACTGGTCTGATTGACCCATTCTGTCCTGAGATCAGATTTCTAAAAATGTCAGTCGTTCTTCGATTTTTCAAAAATAGCAGACCTACAAGCTCGTAGCGCGCCACTCGGTGGCGCGCTATGAGCTTGTAGATCTGCTATTTTTCAATAGCTAAAGCATGATATGACGCTAAGACCAAAATGGGTTCCCGTTGAGAATGGGTTAACCCATTCAGGCCCGACGTCGAAATTTTAAAAACTTGTCTTCTAAATCATGACAGTTTTCTGAAATACCTCAGGTTTCTGTATCAGTGGTGCTCAATATTTCATGTCCAAGGACCCCAAAAAATGATAATGTAATTAATTGGCCACCAACTACCATCTGAAAATATGTTATTACAGGAACCCCCCAGAAGCAAGGATTTGAGGTAAAAAAAACGTTCTGAAAGAATATATATATATATATTCAAATAGTTGTACCGCATTTTCACGATTTTTCAAAAATAGCAGACCTACAAGTAAAGCTCGTAGCCTGCACGCTATAAGCTTGTAGATCTGCTATTTTTCAATAGCTAAAGTATATAATGCTTATATAGTTAAAACACCAAAAGGGGTTCCCGCCGGGAATGCGTTAATATTCACCGACATTGTCTTAAATACACTCTGACATTAAGCAGGAGGAAGATAATCCCACAAAAGATTAACTTAAATGTAGGCCGGGAGCGTTTAGCGAGCTATTGTTTTCATTACTGCGGAAAAGGAACGGTCGTCCTGCAACTCTATACACGCCAGGCACGCCATATTAACCCATTCTGAACGGGAACCCATTTTTGGTGTTATAGCATCATGCTATGCTTTAGCTATTGAAAAAAATAGCAGATCTACAAGCTCGTAGCGCGCCACCGAGTGGCGCGCTACGAGCTTGTAGGTCTGATATTTTTGGAAAAATCGAAAGAACGACTGACATTTGTTTTTAGAATCTGATCTCAGGTCAGAATGGGTTCATCAGACCAGTGTGTGTCCAGTGGAAACCTCGTATATGAATCTGATCTCAGGTCAGAATATAGGTTAATCAGACCAGTGTGTTGTCCAGTGGAAACCTCGTATATGAATCTGATCTCAGGTCAGAATGGGTTCATCAGACCCAGTGTGTGTGTCCAGTGGAAACCTCGTATATGAATCTGATCTCAGGTCAGAATGGGTTCATCAGACCCAGTGTGTGTGTCCAGTGGAAACCTCGTATATGAATCTGATCTCAGGTCAGAACGGGTTAAATCTGAGCGCCGCTGTCATCCATACCCTTCTCACTATGAAACATAATGTTATTCAGCAACGATAATCTGCAAGCAGCCGGTTAGCATTATTGTTTATAATAACTACACTTGAGCAGCGGTGGTATAGGACAGTATAAGAAAGTACATTTACGTGAGTACTGTAGTTAAGTAAAAAATATAAAATATATAAAAAGTATCTGTACTTAGACTATTTGTATTAGTTTATTTGAAAGCTTATTGTGACTTTCACTCCACTCCACTAGACTTTATTTTTTTTATTGTTTTTTGATATTTAAAATAAAAAGCGTACATATTTTCAAAAGCATGCACTTTTGTATACTCAAAAGCAAAATAGTTACTCCTGTACTTTAACTCACATATAGACAAATTTGACAGTGCAACTTTTACTTGGATATAGGACAGGAAGTAAATACTGTACTTTGACCCCAAAGTACTGGGGTTCGAGTACTTTGTCCACCATTTATGGCATTAACCCATTCTGAACGGGAACCCGTTTTGGTGTTATAGCATCATGTTATGCTTTAGCTATTGAAAAAATAGCAGATCTACAAGCTCATAGCGCGCCACCGAGTGGCGCGCTACGAGCTTGTAGGTCTGCTATTTTTTGACAAATCGAAGAACGACTGACATTTTTTTTAGAATCTGATCTCAGGTCAGAATGGGTTATAATCAGACCAGTTTGTGTCCCCAGTGGAAACCTGGTATGAATCTGATCTCAGGTCAGAACGGGTTAAAGCAGATCTCCTATTAGGATGAAAGCAGAAGGTACATTAGGAGACTCAGAAGGGTGAGTGGGGGCGTGGCAGGGTGAGGATGATGACAATAGAGCCTGGACAGGGAAAAAAACGGAAGCTTTTATATTTGATTCGAAACGCCACAAATCCCTTTGTTTTGTATTTTCATGGCAAATTGCTTCTGGATAAAGAAGTCAACAGGTTGTGCGGGGGAGAGAGTAACATCTGGTGAATGTTGATTAATTATGACTTGACAGATGTTATGTCTGGATTTGTGATGATGTGCAGGGCAGATAAAACAATGCCTGGACAACTTATAAGCGTTTGTGTCTCCGTGTATACTTTGACTGTGAGTGGACCAAGACTAGGTTTCTGGGCTGGGGGGGGTCTTCCAGGGGTCTTGGGGGGGGGGGGGGGCTAAATGACTGAAAGCTACTGTAGGAACCAAATGGACCCTTACTGTATATGGGATATTAACCCATTTTGACCTGAGAAAAAGCTATGTTTCTATGTCAGTCGTTCTTCGATTAAAAAAAAAAAACAGATCTACAAGCTCGTAGCGCGCCACTCGGTAAAACTATAGGCGGAGATGGGTTTGTGTCACGCATGTTATGCTTTAGCTGTGATTGGATCATGATAGCATAGTTTGGGGAGGGGCTTAGCTATAGGTCAATTGCTCCCGATTAAGCAGGTTGGTGCCTTGCATTGGTTTCCTCCACCATAATATGAATGTGTGCGTGCGTGCGTGTGTGTGTGTGTGCGTGCGTGCGTGCGAATGTAATGCACCATCTATGTAAAGCGCCCTGCCTGGAGAAAGGCGCTATATAAATGCACCATTTACCGTTGACAAAATAATTCACGGTGTAATTTCTGAACGTTCGGGTCCTCTGGGAGACATCAGATGTCTCTTTTTGGGTCTCAAGCGAAACATTTAGGAGGACACGCCTGCCTCAGATCATCAGCCAGAACATCAGAGGACAGAACCCTCATTTCAGAGGGTCTCAAACTCTCTCTCTCTCTCCTTCTCTCCCTCTCTCTCTCTCTCAGAGCAGCCCGCAGAGGGGCTGATCAAGCTGTTCCAACAACTGGAAGACATCGCAAGTTAAACACTCATTATTTTAATTTGATGCTAATCATGTGTTAACCCATTCTGAACGGGAACCCATTTTGGTGTTATAGCATCATGTTATGCTTTAGCTATTGAAAAATAGCAGATCTACAAGCTACGAGCTACGAGCTTGTAGGTCTGCTATTTTAGAAAAATCGAAGAGCGACTAACTGACATTTTTTAAATCTGATCTCAGGTCAGAATGAAAACTGTCAGGATGCGGAAGACATTTTTAGGATCTGATCTCAGGTCAGAATGGGTTAATGAGACTAATCCTCGCAATGATTCAGGTAATTTGCTTAATGGCTGCCTAGAGTCCAGATTACAGCAATCAGTCACGTTTGATAAGACGTCTGTTGCAGAGGGTATGGCCGGCCGGGTGGGAGGGGGGGGGTTTGGGTGGGGGGGGGGGGGTCTCAGGTACTAAAGGTGGAAGATGAGAGACGGACTGAACATAGCAGACAGTGGCCTTGTTGTGGTTAGAGTGTCCGCCCTGAGACTGGGAGTGTGTCGCGGGTTCGATCCCCGGGCGGGGTCAAATTATACCAAAAGACAGTAAAAATGGAACCCAAGATCTTTAAACTATTGAGTTAAAATTATTGTTCTATAGAAACAATCTGCATTACTTCATTTACAAGGAGTCTATTATATAAACACAATGAGAGAATGTCGAAGAAACGTTTAGCCAAAAGCATCATGCGGAAACTGTGGACAAAATCTCGTCCTTAACGAACGTGGGCACAACTTTCAGAATTACTGAAAATGAGTCGTGTGTGTGCGTGTGTGTGTGTGTGTGTGTGTGTGTGTGTGTGTGTGTGTGTGTGTGTGAGAGAGAGATAATAGCAGATCTTCAAGCTCACAGCAATGCCGCTAAGAATTGCCATGCGATGCTTGCAGATCTGCTCTGTGTTTTTGGCACCGGGGTGGGGACTCCGTCATTGGTCAGATTATAAATTAGCCATTATGGGTGCGGAGTGCGGACACCTATAAGGTTTATATATATGGCGATCTTTACACATTGGCAGGCAGTGTGTGTGTGTGTGTGTGTGTGTGTGTGCGCTCTCTCTCTCTCTCTCTCTCTCTCTCTCTCTCTCTCTCTCTCTCTCTCTCTCTCATGGAGATCAAGCAGGAACGCCCTGACAAATGGCTTCAGCACATAATGACCTGTGTGATGAGCGCCGCTAACAAATACAAATGGCTTCCCCTTGCATTTTTACTGTCCTCAAAACAAAAGCTCGTTAGCCTTTTATGAGGGATTGTGTGAATAATAAACGCATCCTAATTACCCTGCCATCATCATCGCACAATATGCAAATGTGGAAGGGAATTAGAAGGAACAACGCCTAGTGAAACAATAGAGGCATTGTCACCACGGTGCAATGAGCATTATAACGGCCAGTTATTAACCCATTCTGACCTGAGATCAGATTCATACGAGGTTTCCACTGGACAAAAAATGGTCTGATGAACCCATTCTGACCTGAGATCAGATTCTAAAAATGTCACAGTCGTTCTTCGATTTTTCAAAAAATAGCAGACCTACAAGCTCGTAGCGCGCCACTCGGTGGCGCGCTACGAGCTTGTAGATCTGCTATTTTTCAATAGCTAAAGCATAACATGATGTTAACACCAAAATGGGTTCCCGTTCAGAATGGGTTAACCCATTCTGACCTGAGATCAGATTCTATAACGCACAGCAGAATGGTGGTTCTTTAACGCATTCTGACCTGGGATCAGATTTTAAAAAAAATGTCTTAAATCCTGACAGTTTAAAAACATATAGCAGACCTACAAGCTCGTAGCTGTGCCACTCGGTGGCGCGCTATGAGCTTGTAGATCTGCTATTTTTTAAATAGCTAAAGCATAGCGTAATTGCCAAAACACCAAAAGGGGTTCCCGCCCCAAAATGGGTTAAGCATTTAACCCATTCAGGACGGGGGACTGGACCCCTTTTGGTGTTTTAACTATAAGCATTATGTTATACTATGCATGGCTGTTGAAAAATAGCAGATCTACAAGCTTGTAGCGTAGCACAGAGTGCCGCGCTACGAGCTTGTAGATCTGCAACAAAAAAAATATATATATCGTGAAAATCTCGCGCAGATCTTTGAATATATATATATATATATATTCTCTCAGAGCGAACGTTTTCTTAACTCAAATCTTTGCTTCTTGTGTGTGGGGGGGGTTTCTGGAACAACATATTTCCAGATGGGGGGTCCGCGGGCCAATTACATATAAGTTTGGGGGTCCTTGACATGAAATAGTTTGAGAACCACTGACATAAAACTGTTAGGATTTAGAAGACTTTTTTTTTAATGTTGACCTCAGCTCTGAATGGGTTAATGGTTTATATTGCTTGTATACACGCCCACTTGCTTAACCTGATATTAATACATCTATTTGATTGATCAGGTTTACATTTATAGTCAAATTAACGCCGGGTATATTTGGACGCAGCAAATTTTGATTTTAGTCACAGTGTCTTGAATAGTTTTAATTTAGTTTTAGTCACATTTTAGTCACCTGGAATGTCTTAGTGTAAGTCTAGTTTTAGTCGACTAAATATCATAAGATTTTAGTCAGTTGATTTAGTCGACTAAAATGTATTTTGGCGGGCCTTGATGCCGTTGTAACGACTGATTTTTACACTTGTGTAACCAAGTGTGAAATGACTTATACTGGATCTCTTGTCCGCTAGTCCCTTTCCTATAACATTTAGTCTAGTTTTTATTTGTTGATGAAATTGTCAATATATTTAGTCTTTAGTTTTAGTCATTGTAGCTTCATTCATTTATTTTCCATTTAGTTGTGTTTTTAGACGTCGACTAAAGCTATGACAAAAAAATAAAATAATTGTCGACTGCCTAAACTAAATAAAAACTAAGCTATGATGATGATAAATATGAGGGAGGGACTATAGTGGAGAAGATATCCAGTAGAACTTTGGTTTGGTTGTGCGTTGAAAATAGCACATCCACAACCTCACAAGAGCTTGTAGATCGGCTATTTTCAGCATGCAACCAAAGTGTAAAAATCGTGCATTACAATCCATCAAGGCCTGCCAAGAAAAAAAAAAAAAATTAGATTTAGTCGACTAAAAATCTTACGATATTTAGTCGACTAAAGACAAGAGACGTTAAACTAAAACATTTCAGATGACTAAAATGTGTTGTATTCAAAAGGCTATATGACTAAAAATAAATCTAAAAAAATCCGTCAAAATCTGCATTTCTATGCTCTCCCAGTCAGATTATTAACACTGAGGATTTGGACAGTGTGACACGCACGCCACACGCACACACACACACACACACACACGCACACGCACACACACACACACACACACACACACACACACGCACACGCACACACACACAGAAACAATGGCACTTAGGTAAATCACTGCAGCACATACACACGCTAACATCTCCAAGATTTAGCAGCTCAATCAGGGGATAACCTATATTTTGGTGGTAATCTGGGCTAAAGCAGCATGTCAGATGTCAAGAGACGGTTCCCAGCCTATTGTCCAGGCCGGGGTATTAACCCATTCTGAACGGGAAAACCCATTTTGGTGTTAGCATCATGTCATGCTTTAGCTATTTAAAAATAGCAGATCTACAAGCTCGTAGCGCGCCACCGAGTGGCGCGCTACGAGCTTGTAGGTCTGCTATTTTTTGAAAAATCGAAAAAAACGACTGACATTTTTTTAGAATCTGATCTCAGGTCAGAATGGGTTCATCAGACCAGTGTGTGTGTCCAGCGGAAACCTCGTATGAATCTGATCTCAGGTCAGAATGGGTTAAGCATGTTTCACATGCTGAGTGACAATAGACTTAACGCACATCTACACAGATTGTCGCCGGGCCTCGCGTCCATGTCCCTAGCATGGCAAGAGAGGACATGACGGGGTGTATTTGTGCGTGCGTGCGTGCGTGCGTGCGCACTCTCTTATCCCGACCCTGGGTTCAAGTCCCCTTGGAGATGAGGGGTGGTGCATGCACACGCACATGCACACACACACACACTTATCCCCCAGACCAACAACACATAAAGCTTTCTCTCTCTCTCTATCTCTCTCTCTCTCTCTCTCTCTCTTAATGGAGATTACAAAGGTAACTCACCCACATCAACTTTCATTTCTATTATTGTTTGACTGACAGGCAGCTGGACTCAAAAGACCCCCCCACACACTGACTGTATCTATGTGTGGATTACAGTCTCTGGTTGATCCATTAGATGGATTATTGCCTGCATGTCCCATATAATTTCACTTGTCACCCCCAACCCCCCCCCCCCCTCACACACACAGAGAGCTTACATATGGGTACATGCCTACATGGTTTATAAAATGGATCCATTGTGTCAATGCCATTGATACAATGTATGGCCTATGATAGATTCACTTGAGATTTATGTTGATTACAATTTACAATTACGATTTCAGGCATTTAGCAGACGCTCTTAATCCAGAGCAAGAACAATAAAACAAACAATACATAAAAAATAGTTATCATGAATCATACGACACAAGCTATAAGAACGTAACAGTGGAATATCTATGTACTGAAACTATGCATTATACTATACTGGCCTGCATAACGAGCAACGTAAAAAAGGCAAAGATCCCGACCTTCTCCTTCCACCACGCGAGGTGTAGCCTATATATGGCCGATGTTCTGTCTGAACTGAAGCAGTCAAAGCCAAGGAGAATGTTACATTACTAATTCACCATCGAGTAGCTTCTGCACTGAATGTCACACTCACATGATAGAACAGCAAGATAAAAACGCATAGTCTGTCTGTCTGTCTGTCCATCCATTCATAAAATGAATTGACTATCTATCTATCTATCTATCTATCTATCTGCATACCAAACTAATAGTCTATCAGTATAAAAACAAATTGATTATATAGATTATATAAAAAATATGATATCCAGATGAATATAAATGTTGTGATCATTTCGGAAAAGATAGTGATATAATATTTTGTCATATTGCCTGCCCCTACCTCATATCACTTTATTAAAGAAAAATCACACCTGTGTGAAGTGAGGGGCACTCGTATCATCATACATCATGGTTTAATTTACGTCATATTTAGCGGAATTTTGACCTAATTTCTCCGTTCATTGTCAATGGCAAATATTGAGAAGTGTGGGGACTAAAGCTTCATCGTTCTCCTAAAATGATTTGTGTGCTACTAGATTTTTCAACTTAGGTGCACACGTGCTACTTGGAAAAATGCTAAGCGTCGAGCCCTGGCTACGGGCCGAGATGGAGTCTGAAGAGGTGGGTTTTCAGACTATACAGCGTTATAAATGCACTCGGGGTGTGCATTATTCCATCGGTTAATATTACAATAAAAACAGTACCCTTCGTATGGCGATGTGGGACCAGAGGAGGCGTATCTGCAATAGGGCGAGGAAACAGGCCTGTCCAAATCCATTTCTGCCCCCTGGTGGCCAGAATCCATACACTGAGAAAAAAGAGAGGACAAAAATAAGACATGAGAACTATTTAGTGGACAGCTGATTGGCCGTTGCGGTAGAGCGCGACCCTAAATCAAATGCATAGCCTTTCAGCCTCTGTATCCTACTGTCTGTCAGGTATATCTCTTTGTATCCTACTGTCTGGCAGTATATCTCTGTATCCTACTGTCTGGCAGGTATATCTCTGTATCCTACTGTCTGGCAGGTATATCTCTGTATCCTACTGTCTGGCAGGTATATCTCTGTATCCTACTGTCTGGCAGGTATATATCTGTATCCTACTGTCTGGCAGGTATATCTCTGTATCCTGTATCTGGCAGGTATATCTCTGTATCCTGGTGTCTAGCAGGTATATCTCTGTATCCTGGTGTCTGGCAGGTATATCTCTGTATCCTGGTGTCTAGCAGGTATATCTCTGTATCCTACTGTCTGGCAGGTATATCTCTGTATCCTACTGTCTGGCAGTATATCTCTGTATCCTACTGTCTGGCAGGTATATCTCTTTGTATCCTACTGTCTGGCAGGTATATCTCTTTGTATCCTACTGTCTGTCAGGTATATCTCTGTATCCTACTGTCTGGCAGGTATATCTCTGTATCCTACTGTCTGTCAGGTATATCTCTGTATCCTACTGTCTGGCAGGTATATCTCTGTATCCTACTGTCTGGCAGGTATATCTCTGTATCCTACTGTCTGGCAGGTATATCTCTTTGTATCCTACTGTCTGGCAGGTATATCTCTGTATCCTGGTGTCTGGCAGGTATATCTCTGTATCCTACTGTCTGGCAGGTATATCTCTGTATCCTA